>NW_026112184.1:87500-175000 GCF_024679095.1 Eriocheir sinensis | reverse complement strand
CAACGTAGAAGACAGAAACAATTAGATTGAAAGGATGATGGAAGAGCAATGAACTATGAGCTACGTGCTGGACGCGGGGAGAGGCAGCACGCCAAGAAGCTCCCGCTAAGTGACGGAGGGAGGTGAGGGAATGAGGGAAGGGTATAGCTGTACCAAGCCTCATGTATGGGCTTGAATGTATGAGGTGGACAGCAAAGGAGTTGGATAAGCTAGAGGTGGTGCAGAATAGAGTAGGAAGACTGGCTTTGATACACTGGTAGTTTGACCCTTCTTCTACACCACGAACCTAAAATATCACTCATTAGAACCCGACTGGTCTCATTTCTGGCCTTTGGAAACAGTTGAGGTGAGAGGCGGAGGAGTCTAAGAATTTCTGAAGATTCTAAAAAGCGTTCCCTGTAAAACTCCCTCAAGAAATATTGGTTAGTTAATCCTTTTTTCCCTTATCTGTAACGTTCCCTACTACTACTACTACTACTACAGCTCATAGGTGGGCACGATAACAGTAAACCTTATTCCCGATACCCGATAACTGATAATGGAAAACCTTATCGGTGATAACCGATATTCGTTAACTGGAGACACAAATAAAGGCGAAAACCGATACCCGATACCCGATATAAATCCACAATTCCGATACTAGCTAGCGATAAATCTGATAGGCGAAAACGATATTATATTGATATTTAGAATAAAAAAAACATAGATGAATTCAAATTTTCATTATCTTTGAAAACTTACAAAACCTGAAAACCACACGTTGACTCGTACATATGGACGGTAATGCTAGAAACGCCTGAACCGGTGTTGTGTTGTTTGGCGTTCCCACCGTCAAAAGCTGGAGCTTTTGTTTACAAACACTGGTCTCTCGTGAACTGGCCCATCGACTTATTCAGTTATTCTTACTTTTTTTTTTTTTTTTTTTTTTTACGTCGCTGCCTGTTGCGCCGGTAGACATCTTCCTGGTGGGGCCTGATGGTCGGCCCAGCCCGTTCTGGCGCAGGCTAGTGTTTATAGTGGCGCCATCTTGCATTGGCTCATGCTGCCCCCCGGAACTCGTTCTTGATTCGCTTGGACGGCTTCCTCTAGAGTCCGGGTTGATGGGTGGTCTTCAGGACAGCATGTGGGTAGTTTTAAGCCACTCGGCGGTGACTGAAAAATCCGAGTGGTAGCGTGGGGATTCGAACCCGCGTCGTCCATCACGCGGTGAATGTGGGCCCAGTACGCTACCATTTCGGCCACCATTAACACTTTAACATTCACTTCAGTAAAGAAGCACTGAAGCACTGGGAACCGAAACACTGGGACTCACTCCATCACTCGAGCCGCAGCTGAGAGACCACGCAACTCGCCGCCACGTGATAACACTAGAGTCCCTTGATAGAGAGTCCCGACAACCTAGGATTTGGACGCCATTATTGGCCCTGTTTTCGCCGCGCTTTTCAAACGCTAGCACACGCTCTCTTTTGTATTTCTGTTTCACAGCCATACGGGTCGTCCAATGAAACTGAGCACACTTGTGTCAGACCTGCACACCTTCCTCTAACAGCCAGCAGGGAGCCAGCGGCCAACGAGTTCTGGGAAAGTAAATAAGAGACAGTTTGTATCTACATCGACAGGTATCGCCAACCCACCATTACGCCCTTATACTTTACCATAATTTGGTCACCAGCCGTTGTAATGTGCCGTAAGAAGGTGACGGGAGATTATTATTAGCCTTACGATCAGCCACTGTCTCAGTATAGGCACTCAGTAACCCACGTCGCCCGTGATATATGCGTGTCACGGCGGGCTGCTGACGACCTTGAGAGGCGGCAGCGCTCAGAGGGTACTGAGAGACTTCACACAAGTCTGGGTGCTTCTCTTTGAGTGTTGCTGCTGTGATGGATGGATTTAACAATACTTATCGCTGTAAAACATTATCAGCAGCAGTTTGGGAAGTCTTTCTCTTACCTACATATCCCTTCATCGCCTGACCCTTGCCTGCAGGGAGGGACGCCGCCTCCTGAACGTCATGAGCCTTGATATACCTACTGGTCATGGGCCACGTGGGTGACACACTACCCAAGCTCCAGCAATGCAAAGGCACTTTGCTTCCTTTCCGTTACCTGCTTGCAGTAAACTTTAGCATATGGAGAGAAAATTAGTGTAAACTAATTATCTGGGGGTGGAGGGGCCCTGATTCCATTACTCGCCGGGCTGCTCTCTTTATGTTAACACACACACACACACACACACACACTATTGCTGCAATAAATGTTCTGTGCGATTCCAAGGTATTGTGAAGATAAGTCATCAATGGTTATAATTCAATAACATTTAATTAATTTAAATACTTATTGTTGATTAAAAAAAATAATACAGTAAAATACTAAGGCCATGTAAACGTTTTTCATTTTGCTTGAGGGTCAAAATAGCTAGGTTTAGAGAATACTGTAGGAAAATGTCTTCAGCGTATTATAATGACATTGGTACCCATGAAAATGAAGACTGTGCAACCTTATATAATAGGCTGTTAATATTAAGGAAGCATCACAATCTACCTTCCGTGTTATTCAGAGCTATACACCTGCCTCCACGATCCCCAATCTTCTCAAGGTGAAACACAGGCAGGTCCTTCCTTTCCTCGCCTCCAAACGGCTGTCAGTTAACGAGTGTCCACGCCTCCCCCACAGGTGCTCCGTTGCGACGAGAGCTCCTGTGGATGTACTTCGGCTTCCTGAGGTGCTACGGGTTCAAGGTCATGTTCAGCGAGATCAACCCCGTTAAGAGACTGAGGTTCGAGGTACGAGGGCAAGAACGTTCCTGCTGCTACGAGGTGGTGTGGGCGAGGGAGAAGCAGTGGCGAGGGGCGTCCTGCAGGGTGGGGAGTGTGCGCGGTGGCGACAGTATGCAGGGCTGTATCACGGGCACTTCGACCTCTCTGTCCTCGACGAGCAGAGCATGGTGACTTCCTTCTTCTCCTTTGCTGTGTAGCTGCAACAAGAAACTATCAATCAATTTGGTAGCACAGTATGGGAGGGGCTTTGACATGAAGATTACCAATGAGAAAAGTCAGGTGATAATGGCAAATGCAGAGGAGATAACATAGGCTGCACAAATTCGTATAAATACCCATAGGAATCCTAGCTGAGAAGAGTGGGCCAGATGGAACGAAGAAGGACAGACTCTCTAGGGCAAACCAGTGGATGGGAAGGCAGGGGAGTGTGGCGAGACGAGAGCTAACAGATAGGAGATGGTTAGAGGGATATGGAAGGTCAGGTGATGAAAAGGGGCGAGGAATATGTTCGAAGAAGAGTAACGGACAGGGAGGTGCAGGGTAGGCGGAACAGAGGCAGACCGAAGAGGAGATGGAAGGACAGTGTGTTGGAGGACCTGAGAGGGAGAGGATGGAGTTCCGAAGCGGAGTTGAGTGGAGACTGTCAGAAACGTCGACCAAGTATAGAAATAAGGCCTTGAGAGAAACGAGAAATAAGACGCAGCAGCAGAAGAAGAGGGATATGGAAGGGCATGGCGTGGTCGTGCAGAAATTGGCCCAAATATTCCCAGGCGGATGATTCTTTGTGATTTTGTCTTGCTTGGATGTGTTCGTTATTTAAGCTGATAGTCACAAAGTGTTCCCCTGGTGTCTGTGCGATATGTTAGAACCGAAAATGACCCCGTGAACGATAGTAAAGCATGAAATTTTTTATTGTTAATTGATTTATCTTTGACCAATAAGCTTAAGATATGTATGTAGCTCTATAATATCCCAATGTTCGCTGCTCTGATTTAGGTTTAATTGCTCCCCTCTACAACTGGTACCTACTGAGCTCGACCTGCCATCTGGTGTCTGTCTTGGAATCAGAAAAAAATCATGCATGCGGACTTTGTCACAAGAAAAGTGTCCATTATATCCTGCTGTAGGTTTTGGTGGTGAGAACTTCCTGGAGGAGTGTAGCCTAAAGTGCTGCCAAGTGGAAACCCCGCTGGAATGTTCTCTTGTTTAGCCCAATAAGTGGAAAGAGAATGGATCTGGATCTGGATCTGGATAATAATGCGCAGGGCACCCGTATACTGTTCTATACTGTCCAAACCCCTTATGCAAGAGTCAACCAGCATCTTCACTCTTTCATCCCTCACGCTGGTAAACTTTGGAGCAATCTTCCTTCATCTGCATTTCCTCCTGCCTACGACTTTAACTCTTTCAAGAGGAGGGTATCAGGACACCTCTCCTCCCGAAGTTGACCTCTCTTTTTGGACACTCCTTTAACTTCTATTCAGGAGCAGTAAGTAGCGGGCTTTTTTTAATATTTTTCTTTACGCCCTTGAACTGTCTCCTTAGCTGTAAAAAAAAGAAAATAAATAAATAAATAAAAAAAAAGTGCATAACAGGCATATTTGTGTTGGCTGTTGGGGGGACGGGGGAGCCGGGTGTGCAGGGGAGGGAAGTGAATCAAGTGTAATTGTTAGTGTTGGTGTGTTGTGGTGACAAGTGAGTGTATTTGTTTTCTGAATGAGTCTGTTGTACCGCAGTCTAAAATATGATGAGGGAGGCTGTTCCAGTCACGTATGGTGCGTGGAAAGTATGAGTGCTTGTGTGCGTCAGTGTTAGTGTGATATGTTTGGTATGTGTGGATGTGTGTGTTACGAGTACATTGACTGTTTGCGTTGTGTAAGTATGTTTGAGGGTCAATATTAATGTGAGTGTCTGTGATCTTGTACATAAGTGTAAGTCTGTGTGCTTGTCTGCGTATGTGAAGAGGGTCCATGTTTATCTGTTGATTGATTCGTGTTGTGATGCCAGCCAGGCGTTCGAGTGTAATTGTTTGTAATGAACCTTGCCGCCTTGGTGTTGATTTGTTCTAAACTGTGTGTGTGTAAACTAGGATCCCACACCGTGGAGCAGTATTCAAGTGTTGGTCTCACAAGTGTGTCATAAGCTAAATGTTTAAGGGGGTTTGTAAAATCTCAAATCCCATGTTAAATTTCTAATGTTCTAAGCGTATCTCGATCCTCCCTTATTTACGGGCCGATTTATTTTATTCAAAAAGCATTTCAATCAGGAAAGATGGGAGATTAATGTTTGCTATTGGTAGGCTTTATACAGTAGTAAAAAATATTTTTTTAAAGTTCGATGAACTAATAATAAAAATAAATCGACATATATTTTTGAAAAATCAAAATCAACCTCAAATAATAATTCCGATAGCAAACCCTATTCCTAACACATATTTTCATAAGCTGCAGTAGGAAATATGTGTATAACAAGAAGTGCAACGGAGGCGATATTTTTTTTTAAAATATAAAATCATGGCTTTGAGATATCAAGCGATGAAGTTGAAATATTTTTTGTATTTTACCTTTCCAACTAGTATTTGAAATCCACGGGACACAAACATCAGGATATGAAGGAAAAAGCAGACATGGTTTCCTTGACTTACTTTCATTGGATGTGTGCACAGGCTGCGTTGTTTACCCATTGTTACGTCTTTTTTACAGGGTCACAAATCCATGTACTCGAATTTGACTATATTTCAAAGTAAAAACCAGTGCTCTACTGCATAAAATCAATAAAATATAATTTAAAAAAGATATGAGACTGATACATAGTGTTTTGTTGGATTTATGAAAAAAATAATATATAAATTGATTTTTCACGGTTAATACAAAAATATATTAGTGACTGCTAAAATTTTTCATTTTCTTGACTAGTGGTGTGAGAGAGCCTAAGAGTATATTGACAGACCATGAAAAAAAAAATCCTAAAATTAAAAACGGGTGAAAACATGGATTGCAAGCCAGTGGCGTCGCGCGGAAGCTCATTGCAGCACGTTGCATATGCATTGCAATGCATGTTGCATACCACTGCATTATTTTTTCATCATATTCATTCATATACTAAAAGAAAGAAGAAAATTCGCAGAATTTTATAAGCCATCTTTTTTTTTTTTTCATTTACAACCTCCCCTTAATGTCAGGTGTGCAGTTATATAAATTCCTCCTCAGGAACCCCAGAGTTCGGTTGGCTGTGGCACTGATGTGGTCTATGTGAGTGTTGAACTTTAGGTTAGTGGAGAGGTGGACACCAAGATACTTGTGTGTGTGGACTGATTCGATCTAGGTCTGAATTATGGAGAGTGTAAGTGTGATGGATGGGGTTGTGAGCTCTGGTGAATCTTAACAGTTTGTACTTGTCAGGGCGGAAATGCATTAGCCAGGTGCGCTCTCACCGCTCGAGGGCGTCCAAGTCGTTTTGTAGTAGTCTACAGTCGTCAGTATAGTCTTTACTGCTCTAAACAGCAGACTATCGTCGGCAAATAGTCTAGTAGAAGAGTTAGGCGTTGACAGTGGAAGATCGTTAATGTACAGGAGGGGGGGGGGGGGTAAAGATTGCTCCCTCGTGCACGAGGGAGCACGGGCCTTTGCCTAAGGCAGCCGACAGACCGACTCTATCGGCGATCGAAATCTAGCCGACCAAGTCGGTCCGTCGACGAGGATTGGCGTGTCTCTGTACAGGAGGAAAAGAAGGGGGCCTAGTACGGTGCCTTGTGGGACACCTGAAGAAACAAGGACAGTGTCAGATGAAGATCTGTCAAGAAGAACACGTTGAGTCCGGTTATTAAGAAATGTAGTGATCCAGTGTAGAATATAGGTCTGAAATACCGCAGTATTTCAATTTTAATGTCAGTCTTTTGTGCGGGACTTTGTCGAAGGGTTTGTCAAAATCTAAAACAATAGCGTCAACTTGTTTGATGTTACGTCGATCAAGTAGCCTCGTAATGTTGTGAAATGTAGTAATGAGTTGCGATTCACATGAGCGTTTAGGTCAAAAGCTGTGTTGTGAGTCAGTAAGGGTGTTGTTTCTGTCAAGGTGATTCATTATGTGTTTGCGTATTATGTGTTAATTTTTTTTACCTGGAATCGATGTTAGTGAAATGGGGCGATAATTGGCTGGGTCAGTCCGGTCACCTATCTTACAGGGGGGTTGTGAAATCCCAAATCTCATGTTAAATTCCTTATGTTCTAAGTGTATCGATCCCCTCTCTTATTTATGGGCCGATTTCCTTCATTTAAAAAGCATTTTAATCAGGAAGGATAGGAAACTAAAGGCTACTCTCTTTTGGCTTTATACAATAGTAAAAAATGATTTTTTAAAGTTCGATGAAATAATACAAAAAATTTTAACAAATATTTTTCAGAAATTAAAATCAACTTCAAACAATAGTTTCGAGAGTAGCCTTTATTCCTTACATATACTTTCATAAACTGCAGTGGACGATATGTGTATAACAAGAAGTGCAAAGGAGGAGATATTTTTTAAAGTGCAAAATCATGGTTTTGAGATATCAAGCGATGAAGTTTAATTTTTTTTTTTTTTAATATTACCTATTCCACTATAGGGACTTGATATCCACGGATATATAGATCAGGATATGAAGAAAAAAGCAAACATGGTTTCCCTTACTTAATTTTATTGATGGTGTAAACAGGCTGCTTTGTTTACCCAAGGTTACGTCATTTTTACAGGGTCATAAATCCATGTACCTACTCGAATTTTACCATATTTCACCATATTTCAAAGTAAAAACCAGTGTTCTACTGTACAAAATCAATAAAAGATAATGAAAAAAGACATATGAGGCGGATACATAGAGTATTTTGTTGGATTTATGAAAAAAAAAATATATTGTTATGGATAAATATAAAAATATAATAGTAAGTGCTAAAATTTTCCATTTTTTTAGCCAGTGATGAGAGAGGACCTAAGAGTTTCATGATAGACCTTGGAAAAAAAATCCTATAATTAAAAAGGGCAGAAAACATGGATTGTAGCCCGTAGCGCCGCGCGGAAACTCATTGCAGCACGTTGCATTGCATGTTGCATACCACTGTATTATTTTTTCATCCTATTCATTCACATACCAAAAAGATAAAAATTCACAGAATTTTATAAGCCAAACATAACAAGAACGATTTTTTTCAGGCCGACCACTTACAACCCCACCTTAAATAAAGGATTAATATTTGCCAAAAGCCAGTCAGAGGGTAATGAGGTGGATGATAGGGATAGGGTGTATATGGCCTGAAGGATGGGGGCAAGGATGGGGGCAAAGGATTTAAGGATGAAGGTGGAAATATTGTCGGGGCCAGTGGATTTAGTTGTGTCAAGTCCTTCCAGTGATTTCTGTATTCCGTTAGTCGTAATGTCAAGGAGGGCTATCGGGGGAAAGGGGCTGTGTGGCATATTCGGTGTCAGGTTGTGTTCTTGTGTGTACACCGATTGGAACTGTGTGTTGAGTATTTGTGCTTTGTGTTGTGGGCTGGTTACTAATGTGTTAGTGTTGTCTTTCAGTGATGTAATCGTGTTAGTGTCATGTTTGCGCGGATAATTTGAAGAAGTTTCTTTTGTTACTTCTTACGTTGTCTGCGAGGTAAGTTGCTATGTGTTTGTGTTCCGCTACTTTTATGTTTTTGGCAAATGTCTTTTGGTGGTTTTTGTAGGCGGTCCAATTATCTGTTGTGTTGTATGTGTGCGCGCGTCTGTAGAGTCTTTGTTTCTTACGATGTTGTCTGCGTAGTTTCCTGGAAAACCAGGGAAGTGTGTACCTACTAGAAAGTGTTTTTTGTGGTATGTGTCGGTTCATATTGTCATGTATGGCGTGTTTCAGGTTGTTCCAGTTAGCGGAAGGAGGTCTTGTGTGTGGGTCTATCGCAAAAAAAGTCAGTGCTGAAGGCAGTTAGGATTGTTTGATCATGTCTAAGTCAGCTCTTGAATAAAGGGATATCTGTCTGGGTCTCGCTTTATGTCTAATCGGTCGGAGGTCAGCGTCAATGATAAGCATGTCATGTTTTTTTTTGTTTTTTTTACAACAAAGGAGGCAGCTCAAGGGCACAAAAAAAAAAAGCTCGCTAATCGCTGCTGCTCCCATAAAAGAATCAGAAGAGGTGGCCAAAAGCAAGGTCAGATCCGGGAGGAGAAGTGTTCTGATACCCTCCTCTTGAAAGAGTTCAAGTCGTAGGCAGGAGGAAATACAGATGAAGGAAGATTGTTCCAGAGTTTACCAGCGTGAGGGATGAAAGAGTGAAGATGCTGGTTAACTCTTGCATAAGGGGTTTGGACAGTATAGGGATGAGCATGAGTAGAAAGTCGTGTGCAGCGGGGCCGCGGGAGGGGGGGAGGCATGCAGTTAGCAAGTTCAGAAGAGCAGTCAGCGTGGAAGTATCGATAGAAGATAGAAAGAGAGGCAACTTTGCGGCGGAATTTAAGAAGTAGAAGACTATCAGTAGGAGGAGGAGAGCTGATGAGACGAAGAGCCTTAGCCTCCACTCTGTCCAGAAGAGTTGTGTGGGTGGAGCCCCCCCACACGTGAGATGCATACTCCATACGAGGGCGGACAAGGACCCTGTATATGGATAGCAACTGCGCGGGGGAGAAGAACAGGCGGAGACGATACAGAACGCCCAACCTCGAGGAAGCTGATTTAGCGAGAGAGGATATATGAAGTTTCCAGTTGAGATTTTGAGTTAAGGTTAGACCGAGGATGTTTAGTGTTGAAGAAGGTGACAGCTGAGTGTTGTCGAAGAATAGAGGATAGGTGTTTGGAAGATTGTGTCGAGTTGATAGGTGGAGAAATTGAGTTTTTGAGGCATTGAAGGACACAAGGTTCCTTCTCCCCAAATCGGAAATGATAGCAAGGTCTGAGGTTAAGCGTTCTGCAGCCTCCAGTCTGGAGTCGTGTACTTCCTGTTGCGAGGGTCTTCTATTGAAAGAAGTTGAGTAATGCAGAGTGGAGTCGTCGGCGTACGAGTGGACAGGACAGTTTGTTATGGAAAGAAGATCATTGATGAATAACAGGAAGAGAGTGGGTGATAGGACAGAGCCCTGTGGAACGCCACTGTTGATAGGTTTAGGGGAAGAGCAGTGACCGTCTACCACCGCAGAGATAGAACGGCCGGAAAGGAAACTAGAGATAAAGGAACAGAGAGAGGGATAGAATCCGAAAGAGGGCAGTTTAGAAAGCAAAGACTGGTGCCAGACTCTATCGAAGGCTTTCAATATGTCTAGCGCAACAGAGAAAGTTTTTACCGAAACTACTAAGACAGGATTACCAAGAGTCAGTTAAGAGAGCAAGAAGATCGCCAGTAGAACGCCCCTTGCGGAATCCATACGGGCGATCAGATAGAAGGTCAGAAGTGGAAAGGTGCTTTTGAATCTTCAGGTTAAGGATTGATTCAAAAGCTTTAGATAGACAGGAAAGTAAAGCTATTGGGTGGTAGTTTGAGGGATTGGAGCGGTCACCTTTCTTAGGCAAAGGCTGTACAAAGGCATACTTCCAGCAGGAAGGAAAAATAGATGTTGATAGGCAGAGACGAAAGAGTTTGACCAGGCAGGGTGACAGCATGGAAGCACAGTATTTAAGGACAATAGGAGGCACTCCATCAGGTCCATAAGCCTTCTGAGAGTTGAGGCCAGAGAGGGCATAGAAAACATCATTAGGAAGAATTTTAATAACAGACATAAAGGAGTCAGAGGGGGGATTAGTAGGAGGAATATGCCTAGAATCGTCCAGGGTGGAGTTCTTACAGAAAGTTTGAGCGAAGAGTTCAGCCTTAGAGACAGATGAGACGGCAGTGCTGCCGTCAGGGTTAAGGAGAGGAGGGAAAGAGGAAGAAGTGAAATTGGAGGAGATATTTTTGGCTAGATGCCAAAAGTCACGGGAAGAATTAGAAGAAGCAAGGTGTTGACATTTTCTATTTATAAAAGAAGTTTTGGTAAGTCGGAGAATAGATTTGGCACGATTCCGGGCTGAAATGTATAGATCAAAGTTAGTGGGAGTTCAAAGGCTCTGGTATCTTTGTGAGCTGCCTCTCTATCTTTAATAGCACGAGAACAAGCATGATTAAACCAAGGCTTTTTAGCATGAGGAGTAGAGAAAGAACGTGGAATGTATGCCTCCATTCCAGAGACAATCACCTCTGTGATGCGCAGAGCACACACAGAGGGGTCTCTCTCCTGGAAGCAGTAATCATTCCACAGGAAATCGGAAAAGTACATCCTCAGGTCGTCCCACCGAGCTGAAGCAAAATACCAGAAGCATCGCCTCCTCGGTGGGTCCAGAGGATGTACAGGAGCGATAGGACAGGATACAGAAATAAGATTATGATCGGAGGAGCCCAACGGAGAGAACAGTTTGACAGAGTAAGCAGAAGGATTAGAGGTAAGGAAGAGGTCTAGAATGTTGGGCCTGTCTCCAAGACGGTCGGGAATACGAGTAGGGTGCTGAACCAATTGCTCTAGGTCGTTGAGGAGAGCAAAGTTGTAGGCTTGCTCACCAGGCTGGTCAGTGAAAGAGGATGAAAGCCAAAGCTGGTGGTGAACATTGAAATCTCCCAAGATGGAGCTTTCAGCGAAGGGAGAGTGGGTCAAGATGCGCTCGACTTTAGAGTTCAAATAGTCAAAGAGGTTTACATAGTTAGTAGAGTGAGGTGAGAGATAAACAGCACAGATGTATTTAATAATAGAATGACAATGAAGTCTTAGCCAGATGGTGGAAAATTCAGAAGAGTCAAGGTCGTGGGCACAAGAGCAAGTGATGTCGTTGCGCACGTAGGCGCAACATCCAGCTTTGGATTGAAATTTAGGATAGAGATAGTAGGAGGGGACAGAGTAGAGGTTGCTGTCACCTGTCAGTAGCCTCAGAAACCTGTGTTTCGGTGAGGAAGAGAAGGTGAGGTTTAGAGGAGAGATGGTGTTCCACAGAATAAAAATTAGAACGGAGACCGCGAATGTTGCAGAAATTGATAAGGAGAAGGTTCGAGGAGTTATCAGGACACCTCTCAAGTCGGCAGCCAGAAGGGGAGTCCTCCCTGGGGGAACTTATGGTCTCCCCCCAGGCGGGGACTCCGAGGCAGTTATTTTTTTCGCCATGTTGAATTTTGAATTTTGGGAATAGGTGTGTGTGTTTTGTGAATGTAGTGTGGTGTAGAAAGAGAGGGGAACTGTCTTTAGAGAGCATGCTGATCTGCTCTCTGGTGTTGATGAGACAAAAGGGAAACGGCTAGTGAGGACATGGGAAGGGTCTTTGAAGGGCTTCAGCACCCTCCTCGCTTCCCATATATCCTCACCGGGAGTAGCTCACGCCCGTTCAGTAGGTGTCTTCCTACCTACTCCTACTAGTTTATGTTAGTTTAGTTACTAATAAGTCCTGGAACAACCTGAGTGTTTGTTATGATAAGAATGTTGTTGGTGAGAAAATTAAAGGTCAAGTGTGTGTGCTGAGGTCAAAATAAGGGCCACCGTGGATATCAATGAAAGTGTCGTGTAGTTGGCGTCTGTTTGTGTGGGGAATATGTAATAGGGTTGGGGGCGTCAGCATCGGGAGGGTCAAGAGGGGAAATAGCAGTCCAGTCAGTGTCAGGGAGGTTGAAATCACCCGTGATCCAGATGTGTTTGTCTGCCTGTATGCGTGAAAGAGAAATGTGAAGGTTGTGTAAATAGTCTGTATTGGTAGAAGGCGGTCTGTAAAAAGCACCAATAAGAAGAGATTTACAGTTGAAGGGAATACTGTCATGCTAAAGGGGGGAGGGAAAAGCTCACTACTATAGTCTGTTCACTTAAGCCAGATCGCCTAGGCAGGTTAATATCTTGCAGCTGATTGGCTGCTCCGCTCTCCCACCAACACTCATGTCGGACCACATCTTGCATGCTCGAGTGAGACATGTTTCTTTATTATATGCCATAGCTCACCGCTAGCCAGTTTTGGTTGACACCATCAGACTCAGCAGTGACTGTAGAATCAAGATGTATTGTAAAAACTCGACAAAACAAAAAAGAAAATGGTATTACGATGAGTTGAACCGTGAAGATGTTAAAAAATGTTTATAACATGTTTTAATTATGCTCACTATTTTCAACAGTTGTTCATTGACTGCAGAAATATATTATTACATGACGTAGGAAAATCTCTCATGAACACGATAGTGTGATCAGAATGCAGATGAAGCTCCACATACTGAAAACACAGGGTTGTCTATAGCAACATGTCACTCGCCCCAACCATCATGACGCGCGACACTCATTTTTTTAACATCATCATACAGGGTGTCTCGACTCCGTGATGGTTGGGGCGAGTGAAATGTTGCTATAAATAACTCTGTGTTTTCAATACGTAGAGCTTTAACTACATTCTGATCACACTATCGTGTTCACGATAAATTTTCCTACGTCATGTAATAATATATTTCTGCAGTCAATGAACAACATAATTAAAACATGTTATAAACATTTTTTAACATCTTCACGGTTCAACTCATCGTAATACCATTTTCATTTTTGTTTTGTCGAGTTTTTACAATACATCTTGATTCTCCAGTCACTGCTGAGTCTGATGGTGTCAACCAAAACTGGCTAGCTCGTATATGAGGTGAGCTATGTCCAACATGAGTGTTGGTGGGAGAGCGGAGCAGCCAATCAACTACAAGCTTACCAACCTGCCCAGGCGATCTGGCTTAAGTGAACAGACTATAGCTGCCATACATAACATACGGGGAGGAACTGTATGAGAGAGAGAGAGAGAGAGAGAGAGAGAGAGAGAGAGAGAGAGAGAGAGAGAGAGAGAGAGAGAAAAAAAAGTTGGAAAGTTTGGTTTAGTCGGCGCAACATCTGTGGTCATATGCCGGAGAGAAACAGGAGGGGAATTAAGGAATTACAGGAGAAGGGAACAGAGCCCAGGTGACGGGACACAACCCTCGATTAATACCTGACGGAGAGAGAGAGAGAGAGAGAGAGAGAGAGAGAGAGAGAGAGAGAGAGAGAGAGAGAGAGAGAGAGAGAGAGAGAGAGAGAGAGAGAGAGAGATTTACATAGATTTACATAGAAAATCAGACCACACAGACCCCATGGTCCAGACTTGGTGGTCTGTCCTTAAACCTAAGTGATTTTACATTAATCAGAAGACTCCAAAACGTTGCATTTCTACTCTAGTTGATATTAAGTTGAAGGAAGTGACGGTCGAGCTTATTTTTGAAGGAGTCAATCGTGTTACACTGGACCACTGATGATGGGAGCTTATTCCATTCTCGCACTACAACGTTGGTGAAGAAAAATTTGGTGCAGTCTGAATTTACTTGTCTACATCTGAGTTTTACGCCATTGTTCCTCGTGCGCAAAGTGTCATCGATCATAAACAATGTTGATCTGTCTACATTCGTGAAACCATTAAGTATTTTAAAACATTCGATCAGTTTTCCTCCGAGGCGACGTTTCTCAAGAGAGAACATGTTAAGGGTAGAAAGCCTTTCTTCGTAGGATTTGTTGCGCAAGGAAGGGATA
Source organism: Eriocheir sinensis (assembly GCF_024679095.1). NCBI lineage: Eukaryota > Metazoa > Arthropoda > Malacostraca > Decapoda > Varunidae > Eriocheir > Eriocheir sinensis. Next base: position 160,686 of record NW_026112184.1, on the reverse strand, counting down.
ATTTTCGTTGCCCGACGCTGAACACCTTCTAATTTAGCAATATCCTTTGCATGGTGGGGAGACCAAAACTGTACCGCATATTCCAAGTGGGGTCTGACTAAACTGTTGTAGAGCGGGAGTATTACATCTTTATTCTTAAATAAAAAGTTTCTTTTAATGAAGCCCAACATTCTGTTCGCTTTATTTGCTGCATCGATGCATTGCTGTGAGAATTTGAGGTTTGACGCGATTTTGACCCCCAAGTCCTTGACGCATTGAACGCTTTTGAGTTTAACGCCGCGCATTTCGTAATCAAACTTTTTATTCCTCGTTCCAACTTGAAGGACCTGGCACTTGTCTACGTTAAAGGGCATCTCCCATCTATCCGACCAAGCTGAAATTTTGTGCAAATCCTCTTGGAGGCTTTGCCTGTCTTCGTCAGTGAGAACCGAGTTACCAATCTTTGTGTCGTCTGCAAATTTACTAATGCGGTTGTTGAGTCCAAAAAGAAAAGAATAAATAAATAAATAAAAAAGAAAGAATAAAAGAGAAAAAAGAAGAGTGTAAGAGGAATCGGAAGAGGAAGAGAAGGAGGAAAAGAGAGCATGAGTAAGATAGATACATAGATAGAAAGATAGATAAAGAGGGAAAGAGAGATTTATAACTTTGCGGTGCCGCTGCAAAGACAGCAGCGTCCACCACACTCACCCCAAGCATCAGCGTCAGCATCAGCAGAGAGGCAGAGAGGGACGCTGTGTTATTACTTCTTAGCAGGAGCGGTGACGGTAAGAGGCAGGGAGGAAGTGGGCTGTGGCGGGGGGGGGTGAGGTGTGGCCGGGCTGTGGCGGGGGGGTGAGGTGTGGCCGGGCTGTGGCAGGGGCAGGGGGTGAGGTGTGGCCGGGCTGTGGCAGGGGCGGGGGTTGAGGTGTGGCCGGGCTGTGGCGGGGGCAGGGGTGATGTGTGGCCGGTTGTGGCAGGGGTGAGGTGTGGCCGGGCTGTGGCAGGGGTGAGGTGTGGCCAGGTTGTGGCAGGGGTGTGAGGTGTGGCGGTGGGTGAGGTGTGGCCGGGTTGTGGCGGGGGTGCGAGGTGTGGCTGGGCTGGCGGGGGTGTGAGGTGTGGCCGGGCTGTGGCGGGAGTGTGAAGTGTGGCAGTGGGTGAGGTGTGGCTGGGCTGGCAGGGGGTGAGAGGTGGCCGGACTGTGGCGGGGGTGTGGCGGGGGTGTGAGGTGTGGCCTGGCTGTGGCGGGGGGGGGGGGTGAGGTGTGCCCGGGCTGTGGGGGGGGGTTGCGGTGTGGCTGTGGCGGGGGTTGAGGTGTGGCGGGCTGTGGCAGGGGGTGAGGTGGCCGGACTGTGGCGGGGGGTGAGTGGCCGGGCTGTGGCGGGGGGGGAGGTGTGGCTGGGCTGTGGTGGGGGGTGAGGTGTGGCCAGGCTGTGGGGGGGAGGGGTGGCTGGGCGGTGGTGGGGTGTGAGGCGTGGCTGGGCTGTGGCGGGGGTGTGAGGTGTGGCCGGGCTGTGGCGGGGGGGGAGGTGTGACCGGGCTGCGGTGGGGGTGTGAGGTGTGGCTCCAGCAGCCCCGCGTGGACACAGGAGCCCTGCAGCACACCCTTGGCCTTCAGTACAAGTTGGCGCTCATGGTGCACCTCCCAGCCGTTAATGTTTCCTTTACTGATGTGCCAATAATGTGCCCGGGCAGCAGTATGGCTTGCCCTTCCCTGCCCGCGGAGTGTTGCGTCCCTGATCATGTGGTTCACCTCGGGATCACTGGCGCTCAGACCTGCTGACTGTGCTAAATGTTCAGAGAGTTGCCCATTTCAAAATTTCATACACTGGGCAAAATATTGTGCTTTTTCATTTGGAGATAATTTTTTTCGGAAAATACTAAAAAATGACATTGCAATTTCATCACGAAAGCGTAGCCTCCTTTGGCGGCGGCCGCAGCGACGTTGCTGCCGCTGCAGTTGCAAAATAGCTCACATAGGGTTTAGGGTGGGGGAGCATATTTAAACTACCCCAACCTAACTTTACGACCTGGTTAAAGGGGGATGTTCACCCCCCTTGACCCCCATTCTTACCAGGGGAGGCGCAGCCCTCCCTGGACCCCACCCACATGTATATAAGACATTTCGGTAATACTTTATAAGAAGTCCGCCTCCCCCTTCGCCACTCCAGCCCCCCCTACCCCCCAAGACAAGCCTGGGGAATTGGGGGGAAACCATAATCACTGAAAAAATGGGCTTCCAAAATTTCCCTAGAAAAATCCCTCAATGAAGGAAAGTTCCCTAGTCTCGAAAGTAAGGAAAGTCCCCTCGCCCCCCTTGGACCCCCTCACATGCATGATGCGCCGACATATCGTGTTTTTTTTTTTTTTGGTGGGGAGCATATTTAAACTACTCCAACCGAACTTTACGATCTGCTAACGAGAGGGCTTCGCCCCCCTTGACCACCCTCTTTTCCAAGGGGGGCTGCGCCTCCCCTGGACCCCCTGCTTCCAAAATTTCCCCAGAAAAATCCCTAAATTAAGGACAATTCCCTACAATGGGGGGGCCAGTGGGGGCACAGCCCCCCTTGATTAGGAGGGGGGCTGTTAGGTTATTAAGTTAGTACTTTCCTTACTTTCGAGACTAGGGAATTTTCCTTCATTTAGGGATTTTTCTTGGGAAATTTTGGAAGCCCATTTTTCAGTGATTTTGGCTAGGGGGGTAGGGGGGGATGGAGTGGCGAAGGGGGAGGCGGACTTCTTATAAAATATTACCGATATTTCTGCAAGAAGGTATTTCTCGCAACACCGGCTGCACCGCTGCTGCGGCTGTTGCCAGAGCAGTCAAGTACAGCGCTCGTAAACAGTGGTAGCCGTAATTATTTCCTATTTTCAATAATAAAATAAAAGGTAAATACAAAGTCAGTTACCCGTGAAATGTCAATGCGTGTGGATGTCACGCTATCCCTCCCATGCCCGAGGTCCACAACACCGCGGCCCGCAAGAAACCCACTAACTTTTTAAAAATCGGTAGCAGCGTTTCTATCAGTTTGCGATGCATATTTATGGGGTTTAAAATGCATAGAATAATGAGATCTAACCCATGGTTAGGGTGAGAAGTACCACAGTGGGATGGGCAACTCTCTGAACATATACCCTGATGGTAGCCTATTTCCACTGTGGATGGTGTGCCGCCTTTGGATGCCAGTAATCGTGGGTGGTGCGCGGCATCCACGCCACCTCACTCAGCCCATTGGTCTGAGGGGACATTCCCAGGCCCAGGTCCAGAGCCTGGAGAGCCTGGGCTGAGAACCTCGCCCAGCTGATGAAGTCACAGCCCAGCGCCAGTGTGCCCAGAGATGTGACTCATTGACCTTCCCCTAAACTGAGGTGAGGTGACTTGACCTCGTCCTTTTTCCCCCTACTAAATTGAGTGGGTACGGAAATTGTATGAAATAAGTACAAAAAGAATAATCATACTTTTGAATGGTACCGTATATACGCGAGGAAGGATATCGAACCGTAATGCCAAGCTGTACATTTAGCCCTAAAATAACCATCGCAATTTCATATTGAATCGTACCTTACTTCATGCCCTGCCTGTGGGCCTAGCCACCTGCAACCACGCTAGTTCCCACACACTTCATGGCTATCTTTTATTATTAAAAAAATGTAATTCTGAAATCAGTGGGCAGCTAACAGAAGTTTTTAGGAAGTCGCTAAACACAGGGGTGGTGCCTGTTTCATGGAGGCAGGCACACGTTATTCCAATCTATAAGAAGGAAGACAAATCTTCTATGCAAAGCTATAGGCCGATTAGTTTGACGTCAGTTATTGGTAAAATGCTTGAGTCAATAATAGCAGATAGCATTAGGGACCATATTGACAGACATATTTTAATTCATGACTCACAGCATGGGTTTACTAAAGGAAAGTCATGCCCTACTAACCTTTTATCATTTTACAGTAAAGTATACGAGGCAGCTGACATCGTCTGACAACGATGAGAGTTATGATGTAGTTTATCTTGACGTTAGTAAGTCCTTCGATACGGTACCTCACCAGAGACTATTAACCCTTAACAGAAACCAAACTGAATGAGGTCATCTAAATAGTGTTTGATAATAACTACAATGTATGGATGAGAGATAGAAAAGGCAAAGGTGGAGGAGGAGTGATGATAATGACGAGAAAGGAGTCATTAGTAAAATCAGTAGTACATGGAGAAGGAAAGGCGGAAATAGTGAGTGTAAATCTGGAGAATAAAAACATGGAAAGGATGACGATTATAGCAACTTATGTTCCACCAAAACTAACTCATGGAGTAAAGAAGAATATGAGACCATGATTGAAGATATCATCCAGAGTTTAAGTAGAATACTCAGGGCAAAAAAAAAAAAAAAAAAAGAGTCCCACTAGTTGGTGACTTTAATTGTGAGGAGGTAAATTGTGAGATGTTTGAAAGTGGAGGTAGTGAAACGGCATGGGGGGAAAGGTTTTTTAGATTGATGACGGAAAACTTGATGACGCAATGGGTGAAGGAAAACACAAGATATAGAAGTGGAGACGAACCGGCGAGACTGGACCTGGTGTTAACAAAGGGAATGCACTTGACAAATGAATTAAGGTATGGACTCCTGGGCAAGAGTTACCACGTGATAATAGAGATGGAAACAGAGGAGGAAGGAAGTGAAGGGGATGAATCATATATAAGAAACAGGTTAAGGGTACGTCGGCTGACCTTATAGGTGTGGTGACATTAGATTTCTTTTTTTTCTCTTGTTGTGTTGTACATACTTACCCCAAGCTGTTATTTGCCAAGTTCTACTTTCGGTATATATAGTACGTAGTGAGGATACTGGGAATAGTGTTGATAATTTAAAATATGTAATTTATCATTTCTCCGTATTGGCCTGACCAAACCCTTTTTTCTACATTTCAAATGAAAGTATGATTAGACATCTAAAATCAATAATTCCAGAGTAGATTTGATGTAATTTACATCTACAGTTTATTGCGATTTTTTATATGCGAAGTACATATTTATTAAATACCTTAAAATTATTGAAGAAATTGATAAACATATTATAAATGAATGTTCCTTTTATTTGCTTTTGGAAAAATAAGACCTCAAAATATACTTTAAAGTGCAAAAAGAATAATTAAAATTCGTTAATTCTAAGGAGAGTTATGTTGCGACAAAGTATGAAAAAGTAAGTTATCAGTAAATGGACATTTAAAGTTCGCCGGCATTAAAAGGCCGTCTATTTAAAGTTAAAACTCTCTAGCTGCATATTCTTTTGAGTCTCCCTTCACTCTCTTACGTCCTTTTTGCCCTCCCACACTCTCCCATTTTATATCTTCTCTTTCGAGGACAACTTATCCAATATATGTAGTTGGTAATCCAAGCAGTGGCTGAATATTTCCAACTCTGTAACCTGCGTTATAGTCATAAAGTCTTCAGAGCAGCACGGGCCTTCTCTGCACTTTTACGTAGTGCCTTCTTGCCTTTCTTGGCACCACCCATGATGTAGTAAAGCAAGGTAAATGATGAAGTATGAGGAGACCAGAATAAAAGTATAACCCGCCTCTCTGTTTGTGTGTCACTGAGGCCTGAAACAATGGGAAGGGAGGCTATAGCCTCATCGAAAAGATGCCAAAAACCTCCAGCAACATTATTCTATCCAATGAAATAAAAAAAAATATTTATATATTTACCCGTATCACATTGTAAACAAGTGTTATGCATGCGTATGGGGTTGCCAGATGTTGCCAATATTTTATCTTTTTTTCTTAAAATATATTTATATAGCAAATACAATTGTAAAACATTGTGACAGTGTTGGGAGTAGTATATAGATGCTCTTCGTGTGTTTCACAGAAAATCACCCATTTGCCATAATTCTACGTATATTGGGGTGCGACGTTCCCTTAACCTATAGGAAGGCAGAAATGGAAAACCTCAGGAAATACTATGGAGAGCTGGACTGGGAAGAGTTAAAGAGAACAAGTGAAGTGCAAGAAAAGTATGATATTTTCATGGAGGTGTATAAATCAGGAGTTATGAAATTGGTACCAGAATACAAACCCAAAGAAAAAGGAAAAAAGGACTGGTTTAATGCAAAATGTGCTAAGGCAAAAGAAAAAAAAGACAAAGCGTGGAAAAGATTGAAAAGAAATAAAAACCAAACGAATAAAGAAGATTATAAGGTGGTTAGGAATGAATACAGTAACCCCTCGCCATATCGCGGTTCACTTATCGCGGTCTCGCTGTATCGCGGATTTTTAAATTGTATCGTATCGCGGAGATTTCGCTATATCGCGGGATTTTGCGGTAAAATAATAATTTTCTAGCCTTAAAAATGAAAACGATATAAATCAACGTAAGTAGGAACACACCTAAATAAGCACCTACGTCACCCACCTATTTCTTTTTATTTTTCCGTCACGGGCTATTGCGCCGTTAGTCTTTTCCCTGGTTCACTCCTCTCCACTTCCTTTTTTTCTTCTCCCTCTCCGTACCCATATTTTTCTCCTTCCTTCTCATTTCTTTCTTCTTTTCCTTTCACCTCCCTCCCAGTTTTTCTCTTTTAATCTCTTTCCCTCCCACTCACACCCTTTCTCTCCCCCTCTTTCCTCACCTTTACCTGACCCTCCCTACCTCTCTTTTAATCTCTTTCCCTCCCACTCACACCCTTTCTCTCCCCCTCTTTCCTCACCTTTACCTGACCCTCCCTACCTCTCTCTTTTAATCTCTTTCCCTCCCCCTCTTTTCTCATATTTACCTGACCCTCCCTACCTTTCTCTTTTAATCTCTTTCCCTCCCACTCACACCCTTTCTCTCCCCCTCTTTCCTCACCTTTACCTGACCCTCCCTACCTCTCTCTTTTAATCTTTTTCCCTCCCACTCGCACCTTTTCTCTCCCCCTCTTTCCTCACCTTTACCTGATCCTGGCTACCTCTCTTCTTTTCCCGTCCCATTCCCTCCACTCACTTCCCTTGTTTCCTCCTGTCTCACACCCTCTTATCTGTAGTCTTATCTCTCACTCTACCACTCTTCCTCCCTTTCTCCTTCCCCATTAGATTATATGAACACACACACACGCACACACACACACACACACACACACACACACACACACACACACACACACACACACACACACACACACACACACACACACACACAGAAGGTGAAATGAAATGTAAAGGGTGTGGGGAGAGAGGGGCGGAAGTGAGAGTCCTGTCATGTCCTGACTGAAGTCCTGACCTGACTATCCCTCAGGACCTCACCTGACTCTTCCTCAGCACCTGACATGACTCTCCCCACTGTCCCTCCCTCCCCACACCCTTCTTGTTTTCATCCTCTTTATCTCTACCTGTTTCCTCCACTACTTTTCCTTGTTCTCCCTTCTTACATCCTCTATCGGTAGTTTTTTCATGACTCACTCTGTCTCTCTCCTCCCTTTCCCCTTCCATGTATTTACCTAATTGTGACATAAAATAAATGAGCTACGCTCATATTGTCCTTTCTCTGAGTAATCTTCCGCCCCGCCAAACTAATTCCTGCGCGAAGTTCGTATTTACGAAGCAAATGTCGAAAGTCGAAACAAAAATTATACGTAGTATCATTTATTGGGACTGCGCCGTAATAAGAACATAAGAACATAGGGAAACTGCAAGAGGCCGGGTGGTCTACACTGGGCAGCTCCAGAATCCCCCCCACTACTCACGGTGCGTGAGGTGTAGTTACAGGGGTTACAGGTAGAGTCTTGATCCTCGTTATACCGGCGGTACTAGGCACGCATCCAGTACCCCGTCACCTTACTGCACCCACACCTCACTGCCACCTGTCGTCCTCGTCCATGTATCTATCCAGTCTACTCTTAAAACAAGCTATCGTCGCTGCACTAACTATGTGATTGCTGAGTCTATTCCATTCCCCCACCACCCTATTACTAAACCAATGCTTGCCTATATCTCTCCTAAATCTATACTTTTCTAATTTAAATCCATTACTGCGAGTTCTATCCTGTTGGCTAATTCTCGGTACTTTACTTATATCGCCTTTGTTGTAACCCTTGACCCATTTGAATACTTCTATCAGATCTCCCCGCACTTCGTCTCTCTAGTGAATGTAAGTTTAGATGTTTCAGCCTATTTTGATATGGGAGGTTCCTCAGCCCCTGAATCATCTTGGTCATCCTCCTCTGAACTGATTCTAGCAAGTTGATGTCCATTCTGTAGTATGGGCACCAAAACTGGACAGCATAATCTAGGTGTGGCCTAACTAACGCTAAATAGAGTCTGAGGATGACCTCTGCACTCCTGTTGGTTACCGTCCTGTTAATAAAGCCTAATACCCTGTTAGCCCTATTCCTCGCACTAAAACATTGCTTCCTTAGTTTTAGATCAGAGTTCACTAACACTCCCAAATCCCTTTCACACTCTGATCTGCCTATCGCTGTGGAGTCTAAATTATACCCGTGTAATGGGTTGCGTGTTCCTACACTAAGTACGCTACACTTGGTGATGTTAAAATTCATCTGCCATTTCTCTGACCAAGCTGACAGTTTGTTGAGATCCTCCTGCAGTGCTCTAGCATCCTCCCCTGTCCTAATAGTGCGTCCTATTTTGGTGTCATCTGCAAATTTACCTATGTCACTAGTTATCCCATTGTCTATGTCATTGATGTAGATAATGAATAAAAGCGGGCCTAAAACTGAACCTTGAGGAACCCCACTGGTAACATTACCCCATTCGGATTTTTTACCGTTAATGGTAACCCTCTGTTTCCTGTCGCTAATCCACGCCTTAATCCAATCAAATACCTTCCCTCTTATCCCATGAGCCCTGACTTTATTTAACAGTCTCTGGTGTGGTACCTTATCGAGGGCCTTACTAAAATCAAGATAAACCACATCATAGCTCTCATCATTGTCAGCTGCCTCGTATACTCTATTGTAAAAGGATATAAGATTAGTGAGGCACGACTTTCCTTTAGTAAACCCATGCTGTGAGTCGTGAATTAAACTATGTCGGTCTATATGGTCCCTAATACTCTCAGCTATTAATGACTCAATCATTTTACCTATAACTGACGTCAAACTAATCGGCCTATAGTTCTCCATAGAAGATTTGTCTCCCTTCTTAAATATTGGAATAACGTGTGCCTGCCTCCATGAAACAGGCACCACCCCTGTGTCTAGTGACTTCCTAAATACTTCTGTTAACTGCCCACTTATTTCAGTTTCACATTCCTTTATTACCCTGGGGAAAAGTTCATCTGGCCCTGGCGCCTTAGTGACTTTAAGTCTATCTATCTGTCTAATCACGAGCTCCCTACTTATGTTGATGTCGGTTAATTCTTCTACCTCTTCTCCCCTGTAGATCTGTTCTCCCTGAGGTATATCATCTAATCTTTCCTTGGTAAATACAGTTAAGAAATATCTATTTAACGCCTCGCTCATTTCCTCATCACTATCAGTCAGTGATTCTCCTGACTTAAGCGGCCCTATCTTATCCCTAACCTTGGTCTTATAAAGCTGAAAGAAGCCCTTTGGATTGGTCTTTGCTTCCCTGGCAATTCTAATCTCATAATTACGTTTTGCCATACGTATGTTATTCTTTACTGCTCTAGCTAAGTCATTGTAACTCTCCCTTAGGTGAGTTTCCCCCCTTTTGATTCTAACATATAGTCATCTTTTCCTTCCTATTTCAGTTTTTAGCCTGTCTGTCATCCATCTCGGGTAATTACCTGTTGACCTGACTTCCCTGTGAGGTATAAACTGTTTGTGTCCTAATTTAATCTCCCTGACCAGACTATTGTACTCACCCTCCAAGCTACTGACCTGACTAGTGACCTCACCAGAGATTACCGCCCCTCCCTGCTCTGGGTCCTGACCTACTTCTGATCTCACTCCCCTAAGCCTCTGCAGCTGTTTTCTTAACCCCTCGTGGTCTGCCTTCCTGAAGTCAGGTATTAATGTGTTGTTACTGCTTACTCTATCCTCCCATTTAATATTAAATCTAATTTCCTTATGATCACTGTTACCTAATGAATCCCCAACCTCAATGTTGCTTATTATGTCCTCTCTATTAGTTAACAACAAATCCAAAATATTTTCTTCCCTCGTTGGTGTTCTAATTAACTGTTTAAGGAAACTATCCTGTATCACATCTAACAAATCCTGTGCCTCTTGGTCTCCGGATAAAGTATCCCACTCTATGTTCCTATAATTGAAATCCCCAATTACACACACATTCCTATATCTTGACGCCCTACTAATTTCTTGTAAAAGGGGTTGGCTACTGTCCCTGGTAAGATTGGGCGGTCTGTAAAGTACTCCGATGACAAGGTTCTCCTTCCTACCTATTGTTTCTACCCAGAGGGATTCTGTATTGCTATCTTCCTTGATTGAGTTGTTAATGACACACTTAAGATTGTCCCTGATGAAGAGTGCGACCCCACCCCCCTTCCTGCCTATTCGATCTTGGTGGAATAACTTGTACCCTTCAATCACTAATTCTGGGAGAAAGTGTCTGTCTGCAGTGTTTATCCATGACTCTGTGATCGCTATCATATCAAATTTCTCTACGCACGCCTTTCCCCTCAATAAATCTGTCTTATTCCTAATACTTCTACTGTTTGTATAGTACACATTTAGACCTACCCCTTGCCTTACCCTGCAGCCGCTATTATTATTACTACATTTAGTGCTCCCTCTTGGTATTGCCATCTTGGGCCCCTTCTTACTTACCCTAAAAAAACCTGCAGGGCCCCGAATCCACGTTCAAGGGCATCAGACAAGATCTGTACCCCCTCCCATGAAAGGTGAACCCCATCCCTCTGGTATAGGTGGTTCTTGCCAAAGAAACCGTCCCAGGCGTCAACAAATATCCATCCATTGGCTTTGCAATAATCTGCCAACCTGCAGTTTAATGCAATAGCCCTGGACATCCAAATGGCACCAACCCGCCGCCTTGGCAGAACCCCACACACCACAGGAACCCCGCCTTTGGTCGTAATTCTTCGAATACCCTCAATGTAGCGACGCAGGAGCTGCTCACTACCTAACCTGCTTATGTCGTTCCCTCCCACGCTCAGGCAGATGATGGGTTTGACTCCCTCGCCTGACATGCACGACTCTACCCTGTCGCTGACATCCTTAATCCCCGCCCCAGGAAAACACACCCTTGTCCTACGTGTCCTATCTTTAGCACAGAAGGCCCTATCTAACAACCTGACCTGGCTATCCCCAACAACCAAAATGTTACCTCTGGGCAGGGATTTGTCATCTGCCCTCCTCTCCTTCATCTCCTGCTCCTTCACTCCCTCCCTCAGCTCAGAGAGAGCCTGGAAGGAGTTGCGGCACTCCACACCCGCAGGATTGGTCCTCTTCAGCTTTAAGCAGTTGCCATGGCTCTTGACTACCTGCCAGCCCCCATCTTGTGACGGTGTACTATGTACGTCGCCTGTCTGAGGACCTGATGAACGAAGGGCTCGATTTTCCTTCCTCATGGCCTCCACAGTCCTCTCCAACTCTTCAATTCTCTCCAAAAGAGAATTTACTAACTCAACTGTACCCCCACCGGCCCCGCCTCCTCCCCTCATTGCACCACTGTAACTCATCCCACCAGACATGGTCAACCCAAGAGCTAGCCCGAGCACGTCGTAGGAAGTGTTTATAAGAGTGTGAGAAAGGTCAATAGGAATGTGGGAAAGGTTTGTAAGAGCGTGGGGAGGGTTTATAAAGCCTTAAAATATATATAAATAATAAAAAAATAAGAGGTCGCTACTTTGCGGATTTTCGCCTATCGCGGGGGTTCTGGAACCTAACCCCCGCGATAGACGAGGGATTACTGTACATGAAAGTAAGGAGAGAAGAAAAGGGATATGAAAAGGATATTGTAGAAAAGTGTAAGGAACAACCTAAACTGTTTTATAGATTCATAAATGGAAATATCAAACCAAGGGAAACAATAGAAAGATTGAGTGACAGGAATGTGATCATCGAAGATCCTAAAGACATGACTGAGCTATTAAACAAAATGTTCCAGCAAGTTTTTACAAAAGAATCAAAATTCAACGAACCACAAGAAAACAAGATAGATGCTCATATGGAAGAAGTCACAGTAAATGAAGAGGAGATATTTAAAATGATGGAGGAACTGGAAGAGAGGAAAGTAGCAGGACTGGATGGAGTCTCAGGTTATATATTGAAAGAATGCAGAAATGAGCTGGTTGGACCGGTATATAATATCATTAACACTTTCGCCCACGTGGACGCGAAATACGCGTCAGTATAATTGTCTGGTCAAAAAGCACGGCTTATGATTGACGCGACTATCGCGTCACTGATACAAAAAAATTCACCAAAATCTCTGTAATTCTCTTTGACGCGTAATACTTGGTCTGTAGACAGGCTAGCGCATGGCGGCTCAAGGTAAGCTGATAGACCCTTCTTGCCGGGAAATTTTCCTGGTGACTGGTGAAAATCTCTTCAGTTGACTCTCTAGCGGTCACGGACGGGTCAAGGGGCTCTCACACATTCCCGGTCCCGGTCGCGACCGTCCCCGATGACTCCCGATAAGCCGATCGGGGACCGACCGCCGACAAAATAGGCAATAATCCCCGGATCGGCGGCTTACCGCCGGTCAGCCGGCGGTCTGCCGGCGGTAGACCGGCGACCATATACGATTTTCGATTTCTCCGACCGGCGACGGCAGCAGGTCAGTCGGCGGTCGACCGCCGGCCTACCGGCGGCAGACCTGCGGCACATCGACGAGCAAACACTTTTCGTAGTCACGCCCAGTTGGAAGGGTATATAAACACCCGTCCAGGTGTTTTGATCATTCGTGAGTTTGACATCGCAATGGCTTTCCTCAGCTCTCGTGAACGCGAAATTGAACTCCTGAAATTGGACGTGGACAGTGACCAAAGTTTGTTGACGCTTGTATGTCTGATGGAAAATAGACGGTTGCAAAAAATACAGAAGAAGAAACGTAGGGCAACGTGGGTGAGGCCATGGATGCAGAGAAGAGTTACTCTGGGTATGTACGATACTCTCATGAAGGAACTAGAGGCAGAGGACCCGGCAGGCTTCAAAAACCTAATACGCATGGACAGAGACATGTTCCAGGAGATCCTGAACAGAGTGGAACCACGCATCGTCAAGAAGGACACCTTTTGGCGGAAATCTATCTCACCCGCTATTCGACTCGCCATCACTCTGAGGTTCCTTGCTACAAGTGAGAGCTACCTCAGTCTCCAGTACTCCTTCAGAGTTGCAAACAATACCATCTCCAAGATAATCCCAGAGACATGTGAGGCAATCATCGAGGAGTATCAAGAAGAAGTGCTTCAGTGCCCCACAACACCAGAAGGATGGGAAACAATAGCCAGTCATTTCTCAAACAGGTGGCAATTTCATCACTGCCTTGGTGCCATAGATGGCAAACACATTGCCATCAGGTGCCCTCAGAATGGTGGCTCTTTGTACTTCAACTACAAAGGTTTTCATTCCATTGTACTCATGGCCGTGGTGGACGCTGATTACAAATTTACATATACTGCCATCGGCTCCCCTGGTTCAGCTTCTGACGGAGGAGTGTTCCTGACATGTTCCCTCCGAGCTGGTTTGGAGAGCAAACAAGCTCTGACAGAACCAGAACCCCTTCCACAAGGAAACACTCGGATCTCCTATTTTTTCGTCGGGGATGATGCATTCCCTCTCAGGAATTGGATGATGAAGCCTTATCCCCACAGACAAGCAAGACTTGATCAGAGATTGTTCAACTACCGTCTTTCAAGGGCACGAAGGACTGTTGAAAACGCTTTCGGGATTCTGAGCTCCAGGTATGTTGGCAATTTTTCATCTTTCTTGTTTCCCAGTCTTCTTTGCATTTTCATATATTTATAATTACCTCATAAACAGCTTCATACCTAAATTCATTCGGGTGCATAAAACTCTCTCTCTCTCTCTCTCTCTCTCTCTCTCATACATATACATATATCTTTCTATTTTTTCTCTCTCACCCATTCCTCTTCCTCCTTTCTCTCATCTCCCTCTCTCTCTCTTCATCCCTCGCTCCTACCTGTTCCTCTTCGTTTTCCTCCTTCCTCCCTCGCTAATCCCCAGGTCAGACACAGGTGTTCACTCGCGGTCGACCGCCGGTCTGCCGCCGGTCTGCCGTGGGTGTCGGCGGCTGACCGCCGGTCGACCGGCGACATTTTCCCACACCGCCGGTCGACCGGGCGCATCGCCGATATCTTTGAAAATTTTAAAGTTGACCGGCGGTGGTCGGCTGCGTCTACGGTCCTCAGGGTCGACCGGCGGTCGACCGGCGGTCTGCCGCCGACAATCCCCGATCTTACAGCCGGTCGACCGGCGACCGGCTTATCGGGAGTCATCGGGGACGGTCGCGACCGGGACCGGGAATGTGTGAGAGCCCCTTTAGTGTGTGGCGGGGGGCAGGGTTACCAAAGCCTTTACTCTTTAAAGCCTAACTCATCAACTATACGTATATAAGAAATTCGAAACCTTCCATTGTATAGGTAATGATCTGTTCTTTAAGATGAAACCATAAAAAAAAACTATAACAGTTATGGAGATCAGTGGAAAAAAGTGAAATTTTTTTTAAATCAATTTTTTTTTTTCAAATTTATGAGCGTTATAATTGGTGTATCAAAATTCTGTTTGTTGCGCTAATTACCTCATAAATGTCTGCTTTTTTTGTTATAGAACACAATTTGTTGTATTTTTACTCCTATGTGAAAATGTGTTTTTTTTTTTTTTTCAGAAATCGGTTCGCGTCACTTCAACTCGCAATATCTCGGTAAAATATAAAACAAACATTGTTTATTTTTCTTTCCGTATGAAAGAGCTTACAATTTGCAGTGGAATGTATGTAGTTTCATAAAAGTGAACCGAGCAAAAGATTCGATAAGCGAGTTTTGAAAAAAAATTATACCGCGCGCTCAAGGTACCAAAATCAGGCCTGCCAATAGCCAGTCAGGTGTGCGTTTTGGACGAGAAAATCAAATGGGAGGGTGTGCGCTAAAGTGTTAAATCCTTAATAACAACTGGTGAAGTGCCAAAGGAGTGGCGGAGGGCTGAAGTGGTCCCATATATAAAAGTGGAAAGAAGGAAGAACCCCTGAACTACAGACCTGTATCATTGACCAGTGTAGTATGTAAAATATGTGAGAAATTGATAAAGAAACAATGGACAAGATTTCTAGAAGAGCATAATATAATCACAAGTAAACAATATGGCTTCAGAAAAGGGCGCCCTTGTGTAACAAACTTACTGAGCTTTTACTCAAGAGTGACAGACATAATACAGGAAAGGGACGGATGGGTTGATTGCGTTTACTTGGACCTGAAGAAGGCGTTCGACAAAGTTCCACATACAAGACTGCTGTGGAAGCTGGACAATAAAGGAGGAGTAAAAGAGAAAATGAAGAACTTGATGGAAAGCTACCTTAAGGGAAGAGAGATGAGAACAGTGGTAAAGGACATGAAATCGGAATGGAGAATTGTAGAGAGTATGGAGTGCCTCAGGGATCGGTATTGGCACCAGTACTTTTCCTAGTATATGTCAACGATGTGCCAGAGTGGGTAAACAGTTATATGAGCCTGTTTGCAGACGATGCAAAACTGCTGAGACATATAAGAAACAGTAAAGACTGAAATTCTGCAAGATGACCTGAACAAGATCTGGAAATGGAGTATTAAATGGGAGATGGAATTCAGTGTGAAGAAATGTCATGTAATGGAAATGGGAAAGAGTGAAGGGAGACCAAAATGGACATATAAAATGAGAGATGGAGAAATATTAAAGAAAGTTCAAGAAGAGAGAGATCTGGGAGGGACAATACAAGATAATCAACAGCCTGAGAGTCATGTTACTCTGGTATTCGGTGATACGTATAGAATGGTGAGAAATATAGGATTAGCATTCCACTACATGGTTAAGGATATGATGAAAAAGTTAATAACTATGATTAGGCCAAAATTGGAATATGCGGAGGTGGTGTGGTCTCCCCATGAGAAGAAACACATAAAGCACTAGAAAGAATCCAAAGGATGGCAACAAAAATGGTTCCAGAACTGGAGGGATTGACATATGATGAAAGATTAAAGGAAATGGACCTACCAACACTAGAACAAAGAAGAGAAAGGGGAGACCTAATACAAATTTATAAATTATTGGGCAAAATGGAAGAAGTAAATAATGAGGAGTTACTACTAAAAGAAGGAATTACCACCAGGAACACAAGAGGACACAGTTAAAAAATTTAGGAAAGGAAGATGCTTGAGAGACATAAAGAAATATAGCTTCACTCAAAGAAATATAGAGGTTTGGAACAGACTAAGTGAGGATGTAGTATCGGCGAGGCATGTGCAAAGCTTTAAGGAAAAGTTGGACAAATACAGATACGGAGACGGGGCCATACGAGCGTAAGCCCAGGCTCTGTAAAAGTACAACTAGGTAAATACACCCGCACATACCCACAAAAGATACTCATGTTTTCCATCCAGGATGGAAAACAAAATTTTATTCTCAAATGCTTCCCAATTGTTTCTCAAGACTGTGCACACTAGTAAAGTTTGTATGGAAACTCAGCTTTGACATCTCAAAGGTTTTAATGAGGCTCATAAAAGGATCTCTGCCTGTCAGATTATGGCTGCAGGCTGATGGGAGCTGGAATGGCTTTTCTGTGCCTTGTATCGATTCGTGGTATTTTGGGAGCCACCGTCCGCAATAGTTCCTCAGTCAGTGGTGGACATTCAAAGAGAATTATTAATTAATTAAACCCTGCTCCATTAACTCTCACCTCCATCCAAACGTAAGTCATTCTGTAATGCTCAACTTTCAATAAATGATCTCACCCATATGTGTTTCCTTGTCTTCTTCTTGCTCTCCAGTGAGTGCAGTAACAAGTAAAACACAGAAGCCATTGTAGCAATCTCCGCACACACCGACATCCTGAGAACAACCCTGAGGTGTGGACAGGAAACATTATTTCCCGAGAGTATCCAAAAGTATCCCAGTGGTTTCCGGAACCATTTGATAAACGTCTGGGATGCAATTTTGTCATACAAAGATTCCTGGTGTGGACGGGCCTTAAGACGCACTTTTTTTCCAAGAAAATGTCCCAGAAAATAACCCTGCGTCTTATAAGCTACTGAGGTCTTAGTGCTGCAGTGGTACTTAGTAAATAAAACTGCAAACCTCCCCGCAAACGTAAACAAGATGGCGATCGGCTCTACACCAACAATAGCAACTCTTTTCTAAAGTGACCATGTATAGCAGCAGTACTTACCACTACTGTATGCAGTGGAACCTCGCATCTGGTGATGGGTTAGAAACTTTCCAAAGCCCTTCATTTCGCGAGATAGCATCGCATTTAGCAATCGCTCTGTGCGCATCCAGCTTCTCGCTTGGCAGTGGCCATTTTTGATTGGTACCATTGTACGCCGTGGCGGTACGAGGTGGAGAAGCGACGGATGACATGGACATTGACGACCCAGACTGAAACTTTGATGGATTTGTGATGCAGTCCATAGACTATGACCACCAACAAAGGTTCAACCCAGCCATCCAAGATGACGAAGAAGACTCGAGCGAGGACAGTGACGAAGAGGCTGCCACACACTCATAGTTATTCTTCAACCCATGAGCCACACTTTTGCCCAATAAAACACTACTGAACATATGGTGAGTTTTTACACAGCCCTTACTTGTGTTGAGGCTTTGTGGAGTTATGATTAACGTCCTTGGGATAAGAGGACGGAAATATGGGAAAATTACGGTCAGAAACAAAATTTTCCGACTCCGGGAAATTTTACAGTTGCGACTCCGGCCCCCATGTCCCTCCCCCTCTATTGCAATTTTTTTCTTTTTAGATGCTGCCTGTAGCGCCGGTAGACTCTTGAGGTCCTTTTTCTCACAAGCATTTACATCCAAATTACGCGTACTCTGTATAGACAAATTCTAGATGATGTAAAAGAAAAAACTTCACAACTGCATCACACGATAAATGATGACGTTAACCCCCTCGGTGCCAAGCATTTTTTGCAAACTTGGATTTTTTTTTGCTGAAAAGTGTTCAGAATGATTAGACGACACATAATTGATACATTTTACTACCCACCTCTTATAATTTCCATGATTTCTAGGCGCCGGAAATTTCCGATATTTGGAGTGTTACATCCCGTAGACTTACTCGCCCCAGGGAGGTCGTCTATCACCATCGCCATATAAGAGGCGCCTTTTGGCCTGAGAAGCAGCAGAGGGTTCTAAAACCCTCCTTGCTTGGGCATAATGCGAGTGGCAAGGCGTCGGCACCTCACTTCCCTCACCACTCAAGCTACCACTATCACTGTATATACAATCTTTATCAGGTCACTATCAGACTCAAAGTCACTCGCATCACTATACGCGAAGTCACTAGGAGCCTTGTCAAGGGCACGAGCAAAGTTGGGCTTTTGCAAAATGTGCTTTGCGCAGCGAGACATCCTCCCTGCACTGCGGTCAGGTCAGGAAAAGGACCTGTACCCTCGGGATCCCTAGAGGCTCGGTGGGGGGTGAACATCAGTGACTAGGAGGGGTAAATGATGAAAAGTGTCCTGACAAATTATGAAAAGCTTCTCAGTCAAAATAAGGCCACGGCGATTTTTCTAAATTGCCGCCGTAGATAAACGTTGCTGGCACACGGCGTGCGCCTACCCACCGCCGTAAATAAACGCCGCTGGCATCCTGGGGGTTAAGGAGTCGGAGTCGGGGGTATTTTTACCCACTCCGACTCCGACCTAAAGTAGCCAACTCCACCTACTCTGACTCCGACTCCACTCCCCTGGAAAAAAGTCTTGGTAATGTTTCCCCATTTAAAGTTTGCCCCAGATCTGGTGATGTTGCATTTGGCATTATAGTTTCAGAGTAATACGTACATTCGCCAGATGTGAGGTTCCATTGTATAAAGTAACACCAGTCAGGAAGAGAACTAAGTGAAGTCACTTAACCATACGTGTACCTAAACAAACTAGCGGACGGTTGTGCACCAAACCTGACAACACGCGCAAGACACACTTTCTTGTCTTGTAAAAGTGTACAAAATATTTCAACTAAAGATACGACAGAGAATAAACAAGATTATCTTCACACTTCCTGATGTTTTAAAAATGTACTAAAATATTACAACAACTAGATTTACGATGTAGAATGATAATACAAAAAATATGATGTACAAACTTTATACCCGTTACCCCTCTGACAATGTCGCTGTCTATACCTTGTTTCTTTACGTCTCAAAGCAGTACTCTTGAGTCTAAGAGGGACTGTTCTGGTAGGTCCCAGCATATATTAAGGCTTTTATGTGTACAGTATTGGGGTTAATAATGATCTGAATACATATGACTTTAAAAATGGCCTAATAGAAGGGAGCTCTACGAGTGTCAGGCCAAAAATCTTCATTTGACACTTGTTGTTTAAACCCGTTTATTATATATATTTTTTTCACATGCCTGCCCAAATTTGGGGTGTGTGTGTGTCTTATAAGCTGTCAAATACGGCATTTATTTTGAAGGATTTTTTTGTGAAGTTGTGATCTTTGTGTCCCAACAGCCACGCTGGTGCAGAAGTGAGGGTCTGAGGCAGTGCTGTGCTCAGCGCTCCTTGCGTCCTCACTGCCGTTGACTTCTGTTGCAGTGGAGGCTGCAAGCCCGGGCAGTAGCCGGGACCAGCAGGAGCAGACTGTCTGTGGTGTGAGGGTCAGGGGTGATCAGGAGAGCCACCTCACCACCACCACCACCTTGCTGCTGGCATCTCCAGCCATAAAGGAAAGTGAAAGTTTGTGTTCAAGAAGACTTTAGACTGAGAAAAGGTCCACTAGACACAGCCTTGCACACACTGGTGAAGGAAACCATGAGTGCCAAGAGTGTGGGAAAAGACTCCCTGGGAAGGGTGACCTCACCAAGAACACCCACACACTCTGGAGGAAGACCTCATGAATGCCATGAGTGTGGCAAAAAGTTCAGGCTTAAAGGTGACCTTAACAGACACACCCTTACACACACTGGTGAAAGACCTCATGAATGCCATGAGTGTGGCAAAAAGTTCAGGCTCAAGGGTGACCTCAACAAACACACCCTTACACACACTGGTGAAAGACCTCATGAATGCTGTAAGTGTGGCAAAAAGTTCAGGCTTACGGGTGACCTCTACAGACACACCCTTACACACACTGATGAAAGACCTCATGAATGCTGTGAGTGTGGCAAAAAGTTCAGGCTTACGGGTGACCTCAACAAACACACCCTTATACACACTGGTGAAAGACCTCATGAATGCAAAGAGTGTGGCAAAAAGTTCACTCAGAAGGGTGACCTCAAGACACACACCTCTACACACACTGGTGAAAGACCTCATGAATGCAAAGAGTGTGGCAAAAAGTTCACTCAAAAGAGTGACCTCAAGACACACACCTTTACACACACTGGTGAAAGACCTCATGAATGCAAAGAGTGTGGCAAAAAGTTCACTCAGAAGTGTAACCTCAACACACACACCTTTACACACACTGGTGAAAGACCTCATGAATGCAAAGAGTGTGGCAAAAAGTTCAATCAAAAGAGTGACCTCAAGAAACACACCCTTACACACACTAGTGAAAGACCTCATGAATGCCGTGAGTGTGGCAAAATGTTTAGTAATAAGAATAACCTCAAGAAACACACCCTTACACACACTGGTGAAAGACCTCATGAATGCCAAGAGTGTGGCAAGAGGTTCAGTTCTTTGTCTTATCTCAATGTGCACATCTTCAGACACTCTGGCCTGAGAGAGTTCAAGTGTGATGTTTGTGGGAAGCATTTCAAGATGAAGGCAGATATTGCCCAGCACATGAAGATCCACTTCCCCTGAGGTGCTGTGTGTGGTGGTGGAGGGCGGCGGGTCGCAGCCACGTCCTGGTTCTGCTGACGGGTCATCTTCCTCGATGCATCAGCATGAGGTACGTAAGGCTGCCCCCTGTGGCTGGTGCGGGGAATTGCACAGGTCAGGGCTGGCCGCTGCGGAATGCTTGCTGTCATTTCTGCATGGAGCATAATGAACTTGGTGTTTCTCAGTGCTTCAAAGACTCAATTTCTCCATCCATGGGGAGGCAGTGGCTGAGTGGTTAGTGTGCCAGCCCTGCATTCGGTGCGTCGTCCATGATGCAGGTTCGAATCCGCTGCTAACCACCTGGGATTTTTCAGCCACCGCCGAGGTGCCTAAGACTGCCCACATGCTGTCCTGAAGACCACCCATCAACCCAGACTCTACACCTTTTCAACTTTAAATGAAAAAAAATGACCTTCAGATTTAAAAAGTTGACTTTCAAATTAAAAAAAGTTGACTTTCAAATTTAAAAAGTTGACTTGCAAATTAAAATACTTGACTTTCAAATTTAAAAAGTTGACACAAATAAATAAAAAAGTACAAATTAAGAAAAATGTAATTAAACTGAAAACAAGTTAGTATGTGAATGTGTGTAGAGCCTGTTTTCATAGCTTGTGGGATATTTTCTCATTATATCCTCATTGGCAACACTTTCGTGCCCCTAGTTAACGGTGCTAAGCACAACTCGGCCCTCTCAGTGACCCAGCAAGCATCTTTTTTTAATCCTGCACTGGAAATACAGTTTATAATGCTACACCAGGATGGAAGGCTTGCCAAACCTACTGTGGAGTGCTTTTATTTCTTAAGCACAGTGGGGAGTGACCTGTGTTTGTCCATAGGTTACCGCATCCTTGCACAAGGCTTGGAGGGTCCCATGACGGGTGTCAGGAGGCAGGGTCGAACCCATGACCTTTCGGTTGCCAAGGCGACGCTCTACCAACTGAGCTGACGAGAGTTCTAAATTAATTCCAATATAAAAAATATAAAAAACATGAAAATCTGATGGCATGTTTCAGAGCTGGCTAGATCCTCAGCATGCAGTATTCATTAGGATTACTTAAAATTACATGGAAAATAATAAATAACAAACAGAAGCCTGGGAATACAATGTTATTAAAATAAGTCATTTGATTTTGAGGCTTTTATTATCGTCAGGTGTCATGTTTGCAGAGAAAACAAATCAATATTTGTATCCTTTTTTTCTTTGTAATGCATCCCATGGTAGTCAAGGCAGTTACTACTTACTAAGGGAAATAAAAACTGTCCAATTTAATAAATCAATATGAATTATGCTGTTAACTGAAAATCAAGCTTCGAAAACTAGCTCTCTACACACATTCATATGATATTAACTTATTTTTCAGTTTAATTATTTTTTTAAATTTGAAAGTCAACTTTTAAAATTTGAAGGTAATTTTTTAATATGAAAGTAAACTTTTTAATTTGAAATTCATTTTTTAATTTGAAGGTGAAAAAGTGTAGAGTTGAAAATAAACAATTAATTGACGTTTTATTGTCGCGACACTTTATATGACGCGCATTCAGCTCCCGTGCTCAGTCATTTGCCTCACGACTGCCGCAGAGGTAGGTGCATGATAGTTTCCTGCTAATTGCAAATAGTTTGGTGACATTTGCGTCTTCTCTATTAACACGTTACTGATGTTATTGTTTTTTTTTTTTTTTTTTTTTTATTTTTTTTTCAGAATGTACAGTCGCGATATGAAGTGATGTCCTGGCTGGTGGGATGGGAGGTGTCTTGTCCTGGCTGGTGGGATGGGAGGTGTCTTGTCCTGGCTGGTGGGATGGGAGGTGTCTTGTCCTGGCTGGTGGGATGGGAGGTGTCTTGTCCTGGCTGGTGGGATGGGAGGTGTCTTGTCCTGGCTGGTGGGATGGGAGGTGTCTTGTCCTGGCTGGTGGGATGGGAGGTGTCTTGTCCTGGCTGGTGGGATGGGAGGTGTCTTGTCCTGGCTGGTGGAATGGGAGGTGTCTTGTCCTGGCTGGTGGGATGGGAGGTGTCTTGTCCTGGCTGGTGGGATGGGAGGTGTCTTGTCCTGGCTGGTGGGATGGGAGGTGTCTTGTCCTGGCTAGTGGGATGGGAGATGTCTTGTCCTGGCTGGTGGGATGGGAGGTGTCTTGTCCTGGCTGGTGGGATGGGAGGTGTCTTGTCCTGGCTGGTGGGAGGGGAGGTGTCTTGTCCTGGCTGGTGGGAGGAGGTGTCTTTTCCTGGCTGGTGGGAGGGAGGTGTCTTGTCCTGGTTGGTGGGAGGGAGGTGTCTTGTCCTGGCTGGTGGGAGGGGAGGTGTCTTGTCCTGTCAGGTTTGATGGGAGTTGTCTTGTCCTGTCTGGTTGGATGGGAGGTGTCTTGTCCTGGCTGGTGGGATGGGAGGTGTCTTGTCCTGGCTGGTGGGATGGGAGGTGTCTTGTCCTGGCTGGTGGGATGGGAGGTGTCTTGTCCTGGCTGGTGGGAGGGGAGGTGTCTTGTCCTGGCTGGTGGGATGGGAGGTGTCTTGTCCTGGCTGGTTGGAAGGGAGGTGTCTTGTCGTGGCTGGTGGGATGGGAGGTGTCTTGTCCTGGCTGGTGGGAGGGGAGGTGTCTTTTCCTGGCTGGTGGGAGGGGAGGTGTCTTTTCCTGGCTGGTGGGAGGGGAGGTGTCTTGTCCTGGCTGGTGGGAGGGAAGGTATCTTCTCCTGGCTGGCAGGAGGGGGGCATCTTATTCCCGCAGCCAGGAACAGCTGGTGAAGGCCAAGACCAGAGCTGCCACTAGCATGCAATTTGTCATGGCTGACGTGTCTTAGTGTGGGAGAGGGAGGAGAGTGGCTGATAAAACAGGCAGGATCATGTAGAGGCTGTGTGTCATGATGCTTTATTCTGTGAGGAACAAACAGTGAAATGTTTCCCCTTCTTCAGGTGGAGGTGCCGGGAGGCCAGCCATGCCGGGTGGGAAGATCCCTGGGGACCAGAGGCTGCCGGAACACCCCGGCTGTCCTGCACCCCATGGCGGGGGGCATCTGCCCAGCCCCGGGAAGGCAGGTCACCCGGGCAGGACTGCTGACACAGCTGGTGGCCCTGTGGTGCTGAGGTCGGTGTCAGGGCCGCCTGGGGGTGCTGTCGCCCTAGGGGTGAGGAGGACACTGCCCGGGAGTCTGGGATGACCTGCAGACAAGACAACACGTGAGGAAGGACCACAGGAGCTGGCAGCAGTGAAGGATCCTGAGGTGCATCACTGAGGGCAGGGATTTGAACCCAAGCCTTCAGGGTGACGGCGGGCAGCACACCAGCCGGACCACCGATGGCCTGTAGGGGCACTGAACCGGGGCCACGCTGCCACGCAGCCCGGATAAGTGTGGCAGGCGTTAAGAGTCCTTTGTGTGGTGTGGGGCAGGTGTCTGGGGGGTTGTCAACATACTGTAGGGGGACATCCTGTGGGCTGTGGCGAGGCGTCTCTCTCTCTCTCTCTCTCTCTCTCTCTCTCTCTCTCTCTCTCTCTCTCTCTCTCTCTCTCTCTCTCTCTCTCTCTCTCTCTCTCTCTCTCTCTCTCTCTCTCTCTCTCTCTCTCTCTCTCTCTCTCTCTCTCTCTCTCTCTCTCTCTCTCTCTCTCTCTCTCTCTCTCTCTCTCTCTCTCTCTCTCTCTCTCTCTCTCTCTCTCTCTCTCTCTCTCTCTCTCTCTCTCTCTCTCTCTCTCTCTCTCTCTCTCTCTCTCTCTCTCTCTCTCTCTCTCTCTCTCTCTCTCTCTCTCTCTCTCTCTCTCTCTCTCTCTCTCTCTCTCTCTCTCTCTCTCTCTCTCTCTCTCTCTCTCTCTCTCTCTCTCTCTCTCTCTCTCTCTCTCTCTCTCTCTCTCTCTCTCTCTCTCTCTCTCTCTCTCTCTCTCTCTCTCTCTCTCTCTCTCTCTCTCTCTCTCTCTCTCTCTCTCTCTCTCTCTCTCTCTCTCTCTCTCTCTCTCTCTCTCTCTCTCTCTCTCTCTCTCTCTCTCTCTCTCTCTCTCTCTCTCTCTCTCTCTCTCTCTCTCTCTCTCTCTCTCTCTCTCTCTCTCTCTCTCTCTCAATACATCACTGGATTGAAGAGGCTGCCAGCATTGCCCTGTGAAGGCTGTCACAGGTAGGGCTCGGGCACAAAGGTTCCTTTGCCCACCCCACAGGCTGTCCCTTCCTTGGCCACTCCTTCGGGTCAGTCCCAACACCAGTCAGTCAGGCGCGGCTCCTCACCAGCCTTCTGTGAACCACGTCTACAGTTAATGACTAGTTCCAAAATGTTAGTTTTCTTTGTTAATAACTGTGTGACAAATAGGCCAGGACGAAAGTAATAGAATGTGCAGTTTGTGGGTTATAACAAAGGGCAAACAAGTGTTGTTGCCTGCGTGGTGGGTGGTTGCATGTCTGTAGTCTGACACAAAAATTTGTGTGGGTCCTGCGCCTCTCCCCGGCACTGACGCATCACCCCAATACATCACCCAGATGTCAGCTGTTTACTGTTTGAAATTGTGTATATAATATTCTGTATATATTAAATAAGGCTACATAGCGCTAACAGACTTTTTCCGGCGCTGTGGGGAGGTAAACTGTAGTAACCCGCATGTCACCCTGCCCTGTGTCCCGGGGTGATGGGCTCCCTCCCAGCACAGGCTCAAGGGGCAGTGTGGTGGAGATGAGTACTGAGCCACACACAGGTACAGCGTGTGTCACAAACTTTACATCTTTACCTGTACTGAAAGTTTTGAAGTTGCTGTTGGTGTTTAAAGGACAGGCATCTCTTAGTGCAGGAGAGCTTGGAGCGCGGCCACACCTTGCTCTGCAGTCTTCTCTGCCACACTTGGAGTGCTGCAGCAGCACCCTGGAACAGAGGGAACACAAGCCATGTATGACTGTTCACCACAACACTGAGCTGGGACATTATATGTTCAGCTCAATTTCTCTTAATAAGCACACAGCCTCCCCTACTTACCAACAGGCTCAGGTGCAAGCAGTGGTTTGTAAGTAAGGTGTGTACATGTACAGGATTGCACAGCAGTGTGTGTGTGTGTGTGTGTGTGTGAGACAGGTGTGCAGTGTAGAGATATACAAGACTGTACAGCAGTGTGTGTGTGTGTGTGTGTGTGACAGGTGAGCATGTAGCAATGGGTGTGCAGTGTAGAGATATACAAGACTGTACAGCAGTGTGTGTGTGTGTGTGTGTGTGTGTGTGTGTGTGTGTGTGTGTGTGTGACAGGTGAGCATGTAGCAATGGGTGTGCAATGTAAAGATATACAAGACTGTACAGCAGTGTAGGGTGTGACAGGTGAGCATGTAGCAATGGGTGTGCCGTGTAAAGATATACAAGACTGTACAGCAGTGTAGGGTGTGACAGGTGAGCATGTAGCAATGGGTGTGCCGTGTAAAGATATACAAGACTGTACAGCAGTGTAGGGTGTGACAGGTGAGCATGTAGCAATGGGTGTGCCGTGTAAAGATATACAAGACTGTACAGCAGTGTAGGGTGTGACAGGTGAGCATGTAGCAATGGGTGTGCAGTGTAAAGATATACAAGACTGTACAGCAGTGTAGGGTGTGACAGGTGAGCATGTAGCAATGGGTGTGCAGTGTAGAGATATACAAGACTGTACAGCAGTGTAGGGTGTGACAGGTGAGCATGTAGCAATGGGTGTGCAGTGTAAAGATATACAAGACTGTACAGCAGTGTAGGGTGTGACAAGTGAGCATGCAGCAATGGGTGTGCAGTGTAAAGATATACAAGACTGTACAGCAGTGTAGGGTGTGACAGGTGAGCATGTAGCAATGGGTGTGCAGTGTAGAGATATACAAGACTGTACAGCAGTGTAGGGTGTGACAAGTGAGCATGCAGCAATGGGTGTGCAGTGTAAAGATATACAAGACTGTACAGCAGTGTGTGTGTGTGTGTGTGTGTGTGTGTGTGTGTGTGAGACAGGTGAGCATGCAGCAATGGGTGTGCAGTGTAAAGATATACAAGACTGTACAGCAGTGTAGGGTGTGACAAGTGAGCATGCAGCAATGGGTGTGCAGTGTAAAGATATACAAGACTGTACAGCAGTGTAGGGTGACAGGTGAGCATGCAGCAATGGGTGTGCAGTGTAAAGATATACAAGACTGTACAGCAGTGTAGGGTGTGACAAGTGAGCATGCAGCAATGGGTGTGCAGTGTAGAGATATACAAGACTGTACAGCAGTGTAGGGTGTGACAAGTGAGCATGTAGCAATGGGTGTGCAGTGTAGAGATATACAAGACTGTACAGCAGTGTAGGGTGTGACAAGTGAGCATGCAGCAATGGGTGTGCAGTGTAGAGATATACAAGACTGTACAGCAGTGTAGGGTGTGACAAGTGAGCATGCAGCAATGGGTGTGCAGTGTAGAGATATACAAGACTGTACAGCAGTGTAGGGTGTGACAAGTGAGCATGCAGCAATGGGTGTGCAGTGTAAAGATATACAAGACTGTACAGCAGTGTAGGGTGTGACAGGTGAGCGTGAAGAAACAGGTGTGCAGTGTAAAGATGCGTTAACTCGGGAATAATACAAACTACACAGTGGTAAACAAAACGTGTAATAAATGAAATAAAGTTTATAATAAATTGAATAAGATCTTTAACATTGCATTAAAAATGTGGCTTTAAGTGGTGAAGGGAAACTAATCTGCTGAGTGGAGGTGGTGGCCGTCAGCAACAGGAGGCGATGGCTTGGGAAGCAAGGTACTCAGCCCAACGAGCCCTCGGCTCTTCCATGTCCGACACAAGGCAGCTGTCGGCTGTTTGGATAGTGTTCACCTGAGAGGGAGGCTCGGAGTGGAGCTTCTTCAGAGCCTTGGTAAGCAGGTTGCAGGTCATTTGTATTAAAATAGCACTCAACATCCTCAACAAGACCCCTGACATGCCTCTCCTTGTCTCTCCTCAGGAGAGCTTCACTCCTAGGCGACATAACCCTATATTGGTCCTGATTCCCAGCCAGCCTGGCAGGGCGACTCTCCTCAATATTCTCCAGCGTTTCTGCCGAGGTGAAGCCACTCCTAGATCTCGGGCACTCTCCAATGCACTCCTTGGCAGCTCGAAGAGTGTCACATTTGAAGGTGTTCCACAGTTCTACAGGGTTCTCAAGGGTGCTGAGCTAATTTGAGACCGTCACTGCATGCTCCTGAGTTTATGGCAGTCTTTGAGCCTGTTGAGGGGCAATGAGTGTGTCCCAGGAGGGGCACTGGTCTAGTATGGAGTTGAGTTTGGCGTAGAACACCTCCTCTTGTCTCACACTTCTCGTAGGAGTGTACACTGCAACAAAGACATGAAGCCCATTGTGAGCTTCAGCCTCACTCACATCATGGAGTAACCTCAACCACAAATGGCTGCAGCTGGCTGGAGGTGCCCACAGCTGCCCCCCCATGATGGGCACCATTGTTCTTGCCAGACCAGTGGCAGGTTTACCTCCACTACTGCTTGTAACCGCCAAGCCTCCTTGCGGAAACAAAATCAGAAGATATGTATTTACCTAGTTGTAGTTTTACAGGGCCTGGGCTTTACGCTCGTGTGGTCCCATATCCGTATCTGCATTTATCCAACTTTTCCCTAAAGCTTTGCACACTCCTCACCGATACTACATCCTCACTTAGTCCATTCCAAACCTCTATATTTCTTTGCGGGAAGCTATATTTCTTTATGTCTCTCAAGCATCTTCCCTTCCTCAATTTTTTTACTATGTCCTCTTGTGTTCCTGGTGGTAATTTCTTCTTTTAATAGTAACTCCTCGTTATCTATTTATTCCATTTTGCTCAATAATTTATAGATTTGTATTAGGTCTCCCCTTTCTCTTCTTTGTTCTAGTGTTGGTAAGTCCATTTCCTTAAGTCTTTCCTCATATGTCAATTCCTCCAGCTCTGGAACCAATTTTGTTGCCATCCTTTGTATTCTTTCTAGTTTCTTTATGTGTTTCTTCTGATGGGGAGACCACACTGCCTCCGGATATTCCAATTTTGGTCTAATCATAGTGTTAATTATTTTTTCATCATATTCTTATCCTTATCAGAATGTTAGAATCAGTGTAGAGGAGGATGACTAAGATGATTCAGGGGTTGAGAAACTTGCCATACGAGGAAAGACTCAAACAGTTAAACTTGCATTCTCTAGAAAGGCGAAGGGTGCGTGGAGACATGATCGAGGTTTATAAATGGATGAAGGCCTTTAATAAGGGAGATATCCATAAGGTTTTGTTGGTAAGAGAACCGGGTAGGACACGAAGTAATGGGTTTAAACTGGATAAATTCAGATTCAACAGGGACATAGGCAAAAATTGGTTTACCAATAGGGTTGTGGATGAGTGGAATAGGCTTAGCAGTCATGTGGTGAGTGCCAATACAATTGTCACATTCAAAAATAGATTAGATAAATTCATGGACAGCGATACTAGGTGGGGTTAGATACATGGGAGCTTAGGGTCAAAGGAGCTGCCTTGTATAGGCCCACCGGCCTCTTGCAGACTCCAACGTTCTTATGTTCTTATGTTCTTAGGTGGAATTTGAACCTTTGCTTGGGTGGGATGGAGCACACCAACACCAGACAGAGGACCAGGTGGAGAGGTGGAATTAGAACCTATGTATGTGAGAAAGTGATAAAGAAACAATGGGCAAGATTTCTAGAAGAGCATAATATAATCACAAGTAAACAATATGGCTTCAGAAAAGGGCGCTCTTGTGTAACAAACTTACTGAGCTTTTACTCAAGAGTGACAGACATAATACAGGAAAGGGACGGATGGGTTGATTGCGTTTACTTGGACCTGAAGAAGGCGTTCGACAAAGTTCCACATACAAGACTGCTGTGGAAGCTGGACAATAAAGGAGGAGTAAAAGAGAAAATGAAGAACTTGATGGAAAGCTACCTTAAGGGAAGAGAGATGAGAACAGTGGTAAAGGACATGAAATCGGAATGGAGAATTGTAGAGAGTATGGAGTGCCTCAGGGATCGGTATTGGCACCAGTACTTTTCCTAGTATAT
The DNA here is from genome assembly GCF_024679095.1 of Eriocheir sinensis. Taxonomy (NCBI): domain Eukaryota; kingdom Metazoa; phylum Arthropoda; class Malacostraca; order Decapoda; family Varunidae; genus Eriocheir; species Eriocheir sinensis. Next base: position 130,802 of record NW_026112184.1, on the reverse strand, counting down.
GTCAACGATGTGCCAGAGTGTGTAAACAGTTATATGAGCCTGTTTGCAGACGATGCAAAACTGCTGAGACATATAAGAAACAGTAAAGACTGAAATTCTGCAAGATGACCTGAGCAAGATTTGGAAATGGAGTATTAAATGGGAGATGGAATTCAATGTGAAGAAATGTCATGTAATGGAAATGGGAAAGAGTGAAGGGAGACCAAAATGGGCTTTTAAAATGGGAGATGGAGAAATATTAAAGAAAGTTCAAGAAGAGAGATTTGGGAGTGACAATACAAGATAATCAACAGCCTGAGAGTCATGTTAATAGGATATTCGGTGATACGTATAGAATGGTGAGAAATATAGGATTAGCATTCCACTACATGGATAAGGATATGATGAAAAAGTTAATAACCATTATGATTATATCAAATTTGGAATATGCGGAGGTGGTGTGGTCACCCTATAAGAAGCACATAAAAAACTAGAAAGAATACAAAGGATGGCAACAAAAATGGTTCCAGAACTGGAGGGATTGACATATGATGAAAGATTAAAGGAAATGGACCTACCAACACTGGAACAAAGAAGAGAAAGGGGAGACCTAATACAAATTTATAAATTGTTGGGCAAAATGGAAGAAGTAAATAATGAGGAGTTACTACTAAAAGAAGGAATTACCACCAGGAACACAAGAGGACAGCAAAAGATTGAGGAAGGGAAGATGTTTGAGAGACATAAAAGAAATATAGCTTCACGCAAAGAAATATAGAGGTTTGGAACAGACTAAGTGAGGATGTGGTATCAGTGAGGAGTGTGCAAAGCTTCAAGGAAAAGTTGGACAAATACAGATACAGAGACGGACTACACGCGCGTAAGCCCAGGCCCTGTAAAACTACAACTACTATTCAGATCAGACCCAATGACATGCCGTTTTTCGCAAATATCTTTCAAACTAAGACTTGGATCAGCATGGGGCCTTGGCACAGATTGTTTCACATACTCCGCTAATTTCTGACGCTATTGTGCAATGCCAGATACGGTTAATTATGGCGTTTACTCCTGACTGTGACGGCAGGACCTGCGTGAGCCACTTACACATTCGAACAGGTGAGGCGTGACGTATTTGTGACGTGTATCCACCACCTACCTCCACCCCTGGCTTCCCCTACTCCCATCCCTCCCTTTCCCTCCCTCCTCCTTCTCCCCCGCACTCTCTCCCCGCACACTTTCTCCCCCATGCCTCCCCCCTCCCCCCTTCCCCTCTCTCAGGAGGTAGTTGGTGGATATACGCACAGAGTTGATACACGTCACAAATACGTCACGCCTCACCTGTTCGAACGTGGAAAGTTGGAAAGTTTTGTTTAGTCGGCGCAACATCTGTGGTCATATGCTGGAGAGAGACAGGAGGAGGAAGGAATTATAGAAGGGAACAGATCCCAGGAGACGGGACATAACCTTTAATACCTTTAATACCAATTAATAATACCTGGTACCCATTTACTGCTGGGTGGACAGGGGCGTAGGGTATTGGAAAAGCCATCCAAATTTTTCCACTCCCCCCGGGAATCGAACCCGGGCTCTCTCGGTTGAGCCGAGTGTACTAACCACTGCATCACGAAGCCCCTTGTTCGAATGTGGCTCACGCAGGTTTTGCCATCACAGTCAAGAGTAAACGCCATGATTAACCGCATCTAGCAATGCAAAATAGCGTCAAAAATTAGCGGAGTGTGTGAAACAATTTGTGCCAAAGCATCCAGATGATCCGAGTCTTCGTTTGAAAGATATTTGCGAAAAACGATATGTCAGAGGGTCTGATATGCATATTAGTAATACGTATGTGCTTAACCTGGTAGCTGCGGGTATCATGTTTCTTTAAGGCCCCCTAAGCGAGAAAAATGAGAAAAAGTCATCACTCACACAAATCATTTCATAATATATATCAACGCATTTGTGATCAGTTTATGCATCATCTATTTTGGAGGGTTTATATCATGGCAAAAATGTGGCCCGTCGCTGGTACACGGTAAAGCCACAAATTTGGCCCGTCGCTGCTACCGGTTTAAAAGAGGACACGATAACTTGGCTGTTGTCCTCTAACATTCCAGCATCCAAACACAGCACACCAGGGGCGGTATTCTCAGACGCTTCCACCTCGCACATCAACTATTTTCAAAGGTCAAAATGGAAATTAATTGGGCTTTCATGATTTTTTTTTCACATTCATGGTACAGAAGAAGAGTTAAGCAACCACCAGGGCCATTAAACTACCCCTGAAAATGCCCGAAACGCCTGCGAAAGCCTTTGTCAAATGTGTCATTAGGCGCCGAACGGTTTGAGAATACGGGTCCTGGGTCATCTTCCTGCCCCTCGCTTCTCCATGCTGAGTTTTCACGAGACTGTGGGACATGCCGAGCAACAGTCAGTCACTCAGCCAGCAAGTCAATCAGTCACTCAGTCAGCAAGTCAATCAGTCAGTCAGTCACTCAGCTAGCAAGTCAATCAGTCAGTCAGTCAGTCAGCCAGCAAGTCAATCAGTCAGTCAGCCAGCAAGTCAATCAGTCAGTCAGTCACTCAGCCAGCAAGTCAATCAGTCAGTCAGTCACTCAGCCAGCAAGTCAATCAGTCAGTCAGTCACTCGGCCAGCAAGTCAATCAGTCAGTCAGTCACTCGGCCAGCAAGTCAATCAGTCAATCAGTCACTCAGCCAGCAAGTCAATCAGTCAGTCAGTCACTCAGCCAGCAAGTCAATCAGTCAATCAGTCACTCAGCCAGCAAGTCAATCAGTCAGTCAGTCACTCGGCCAGCAAGTCAATCAGTCAATCAGTCACTCAGCCAGCAAGTCAATCAGTCAGTCAGTCACTCAGCCAGCAAGTCAATCAGTCAATCAGTCACTCAGCCAGCAAGTCAATCAGTCAGTCAGTCACTCGGCCAGCAAGTCAATCAGTCAATCAGTCACTCAGCCAGCAAGTCAATCAGTCAGTCAGTCACTCGGCCAGCAAGTCAATCAGTCAATCAGTCACTCAGCCAGCAAGTCAATCAGTCAGTCAGCCAGCAAGTCAATCAATCAGTCAGTCACTCAGGCAGCAAGTCAATCAGTCAGTCAGTCACTCGGCCAGCAAGTCAATCAGTCAATCAGTCACTCAGCCAGCAAGTCAATCAGTCAGTCAGCCAGCAAGTCAATCAGTCAGTCAGTCAGTCAGCCAGCAAGTCAATCAGTCAATCAGTCACTCAGCCAGCAAGTCAATCAGTCAGTCAGTCACTCAGGCAGCAAGTCAATCAGTCAGTCAGTCACTCGGCCAGCAAGTCAATCAGTCAATCAGTCACTCAGCCAGCAAGTCAATCAGTCAGTCAGTCACTCAGCCAGCAAGTCAATCAGTCAATCAGTCACTCAGCCAGCAAGTCAATCAGTCAGTCAGCCAGCAAGTCAATCAGTCAATCAGTCAGTCAGCCAGCAAGTCAATCAGTCAGCCAGCAAGTCAATCAGTCAGTCAGTCAGTCAGCCAGCAAGTCAATCAGTCAGTCAGTCAGTCAGTCAGCCAGCAAGTCAATCAGTCAGTCAGTCACTCAGCCAGCAAGTCAATCAGTCAATCAGTCAGTCAGCCAGCAAGTCAATCAGTCAATCAGTCACTCAGCCAGCAAGTCAATCAGTCAGTCAGCCAGCAAGTCAATCAGTCAGTCAGTCACTCAGCCAGCAAGTCAATCAGTCAGTCAGCCAGCAAGTCAATCAGTCAGTCAATCAGTCAGTCAGCAAGTCAATCAGTCAGTCAGTCAGTCAGTCAGCAAGTCAATCAGTCAGTCTGTCAGTCAGTCAGTCAGCAAGTAAATCAGTCAGTCAGTCACTCAGCCAGCCAGTCAATCAGTCAGTCAATCAGTCAGCCAGCAAGTCAATCAGTCAGTCAGTCAATCAGCCAGTAAGTCAATCAGTCAGTCAGCCAGCAAGTCAATCAGTCAGTCAGTCAGTCAGCCAGCAAGTCAATCAGTCAGTCAGCCAGCAAGTCAATCAGTCAGTCAGTCAGTCAGCCAGCAAGTCAATCAGTCAGTCAGTCAATCAGCCAGTAAGTCAATCAGTCAGTCAGTCAGCCAGCAAGTCAATCAGTCAGTCAGTCAATCAGCCAGTAAGTCAATCAGTCAGTCAGTCAGCCAGCAAGTCAATCAGTCAGTCAGTCAGTCAGCCAGCAAGTCAATCAGTCAATCAGTCAGTCAGCCAGTAAGTCAATCAGTCAGTCAGTCAGCCAGCAAGTCAATCAGTCAGTCAGTTAGCCAGCAAGTCAATCAGTCAGTCAGTCAGTCAGCCAGTAAGTCAATCAGTCAGTCAGGCAACAAGTCAATCAGTCAGTCATTCAATCAGTCAGCCAGCAAGTCAGTCAGTCAGTCAGTCACTCAGTCACTCAGCCAGCAAGTCAATCAGTCAGTCACTCAGCAGGTCAATCAGTCAGTCAGTCAATCAGTCAGCCAGCAAGTCAGTCAGACAGCCAGCAAGTCAATCAGTCAGTCAGTCAGTCAGCCAGCAAGTTAATCAGTCAGTCAGTCAGTCAGCCAGCAAGTTAATCAGTCAGTCAGTCAGTCAGCCAGCAAGTCAATCAGTCAGTCAGCCAGCAAGTCAATCAGTCAGTCAGTCAGTCAGCCAGCAAGTCAATCAGTCAGTCAGTCAGTCAGCCAGCAAGTTAATCAGTCAGTCAGTCAGTCAGCCAGCAAGTCAATCAGTCAGTCAGCCAGCAAGTCAATCAGTCAGTCAGTCAGTCAGCCAGCAAGTCAATCAGTCAGTCAGTCAGCCAGCAAGTCAATCAGTCAGTCAGTCAGCCACCAAGTCAATCAGTCAGTCAGTCAGCCAGCAAGTCAATCAGTCAGTCAGTCAGCCAGCAAGTCAATCAGTCAGTCAGTCAGTCAGTCAGCAAGTCAATCAGTCAGTCAGTCAGTCAGTCAGCAAGTCAATCAGTCAGTCAGTCAGTCAGTCAGCAAGTCAATCAGTCAGTCAGTCAGTCAGCAAGTCAATCAGTCAGTCAGTCAGTCAGCCAGCAAGTCAATCAGTCAGTCAGTCAGCCAGCAAGTCAATCAGTCAGTCAGTCAGTCAGTCAGCCAGCAAGTCAATCAGTCAGTCAGTCAATCAGTCAGTCAGTCAGTCAGCCAGCAAGTCAATCAGTCAGTCAGTCAGTCAGCCAGCAAGTCAATCAGTCAGTCAGTCAATCAGTCAGTCAGTCAGTCAGCCAGCAAGTCAATCAGTCAGTCAGTCAGTCAGCCAGCAAGTCAATCAGTCAGTCAGTCAGCCAGCAAGTCAATCAGTCAGTCAGTCAGTCAGCCAGCAAGTCAATCAGTCAGTCAGTCAGTCAGCCAGCAAGTCAATCAGTCAGTCAGTCACTCACTCACTCAGCCAGCAAGTCAATCAGTCACTCAGTCAGTCAGTCAGTCAGCCAGCAAGTCAATCAGTCAATCAGTCAGTCAGTCAGTCAGCCAGCAAGTCAATCAGTCAGTCAGTCAGTCAGCCAGCAAGTCAATCAGTCAGTCAGTCAGTCAGCCAGCAAGTCAATCAGTCAGTCAGTCAGTCAGCCAGCAAGTCAATCAGTCAGTCAGTCAGTCAGCCAGCAAGTCAATCAGTCAGTCAGTCAGTCAGTCAGCAAGTCAATCAGTCAGTCAGTCAGTCAGCCAGCAAGTCAATCAGTCAATCAGTCAGTCAGTCAGCAAGTCAATCAGTCAGTCAGTCAGTCAGCCAGCAAGTCAATCAGTCAGTCATCCAGCAAGTCAATCAGTCAATCAGTCAGTCAGTCAATCAGTCAGTCAGTCAGTCAGCCAGCAAGTCAATCAGTCAATCAGTCACTCAGTCAGTCAGTCAGTCAGCCAGCAAGTCAATCAGTCAATCATTCAGTCAGCCAGCAAGTCAATCAGTCAGTCAGTCAGTCAGCCAGCAAGTCAATCAGTCAGTCAGTCAGTCAGCCAGCAAGTCAATCAGTCAGTCAGTCAGTCAGCCAGCAAGTCAATCAGTCAGTCAGTCAGTCAGCCAGCAAGTCAATCAGTCAGTCAGTCAGTCAGCCAGCAAGTCAATCAGTCAGTCAGTCAGTCAGCCAGCAAGTCAATCAGTCAGTCAGTCACTCAGCCAGCAAGTCAATCAGTCAGTCAGTCAGTCAGCAAGTCAATCAGTCAGTCAGTCAGCCAGCAAGTCAGTCAGTCAGTCAGTCAGCCAGCAAGTCAATCAGTCAGTCAGTCAATCAGTCAGTCAGTCAGTCAGCCAGCAAGTCAATCAGTCAGTCAGTCAGCCAGCAAGTCAATCAGTCAGTCAGTCAATCAGTCAGTCAGCCAGCAAGTCAATCAGTAAGTCAGTCACTCAGCCAGCAAGTCAATCAGTTAGTCACTCAGTCAGCCAGCAGGTCAATCAGTCAGTCAGCCAGCAAGTCAATCAGTTAGTCAGTCAGTCTGCCAGCAAGTCGCTCAGTCAGTCAGTCAGTCAGCCAGCAAGTCAATCAGTCAGTCAGTCAGTCAGCCAGCAAGTCAATCAGTCAGTCATTCAGTCAGCCAGCAAGTCAATCAGTCAGTCAGTCAGCCAGCAAGTCAATCAGTCAGTCAGTCAGCCAGCCAGCAAGTCAATCAGTCAGTCACTCAGTCAGCCAGCAAGTCAATCAGTCAGTCAGTCAGTCAGTCAGTCAGTCAGCCAGCAAGTCAATCAGTCAGTCAGTCAGCCAGCAAGTCAATCAGTCAGTCAGTCAGTCAGCCAGCAAGTCAATCAGTCAGCCAGCAAGTCAATCAGTCAGTCAGTCAGTCAGCCAGCAAGTCAATCAGTCAGTCAGTCAGCCAGCAAGTCAATCAGTCAGTCAGTCAGTCAGTCAGCCAGCAAGTCAATCAGTCAGTCAGTCAGTCAGCCAGCAAGTCAATCAGTCAGTCAGTCAGCCAGCCAGCAAGTCAATCAGTCAGTCAGTCAGTCAGCCAGCAAGTCAATCAGTCAGTCAGTCAGCAAGTCAATCAGTCTCTCTCTCTCTCTCTCTCTCTCTCTCTCTCTCTCTCTCTCTCTTGAAGTGAATAAGCATATTATTCCCTCCATCACTCGTAGGTTATGACAGACAACTAAGCAAGACACAATTCACACGTTTCTGGTGACACGCGGCATGCAGCTGTTTGTTGTATGGGTGTGGTTGTGTGGTTTGTAAACAATGCAAATGGCGGCCGGGCTGGTATTGCGCGAAATATCTCCTCGTACAAGACTCATGATGTACAGTTTCTGATTTCATATTTACCCCATTATCCTCACTAATATTAATAATTAATAATGAACACATGGATATTTTTTTCCAATATGATTTTTATGTAGCTTGTACTGCTCCTTAGTCATACAATCTTAAGCCACCTGTGACATCAAGACCAGGATCATACAAATGGCGCCCGACGGAAAAACGGGATAACAGCAAGGCCTGGACAATCCTCCACCGATTTCAATTCTGTATAGTAGTTATTAGGTCGCCCTGTATTCTATGGTAACATATTATAAGACAGCTACGGAGTATGAAGGATTATAAATAATAATAAAGGTAAGTTTGCCGTTATTATTGGATAAGACGAAAAACAGACCCTTAAAAACACCCCAAAGAAAAAAAGAATCATAAAAAATTTGTACATTCGGCGTATAACGCGCAGGGCTAGACTTTCAGGCATTTTTATGTGAAAAAGGTGCGCGCTATACGCTGAAAAATACGGTATTTATTTTTCGACAGAAACCTACCTCTTGTGTGATTTACATTGTTTTTGATTTACGCGACCTCTCCAAGGACGCAATATTCGCGTAAATCGAGAGTTACCTGTATCGCATACTGTTGGGTAGGGAAGAGAACAAATGCTTCCAAGCGTTACACCTGAAATAAACAATGGCAGATATTCAAAGCTTGTGAGCTGAACAAGATCTGATTTATAACAGGCAAAACCAACAATGGTGCATTACATGCGATATCTGGCAGGGGATTCCTTGGATTACAACTGGAAAGTGGCAGACACCTAAAGCTTGTTAACTGAACAAGATCTGATTTATAACAGGCAAAACCAACAATGGTGCATTACATGTGATATCTGGCAGGGAAGATAAATGATTCCTTGCATTACAACTGGAAAGTGGCAGACACCCAAAGCTTGTTAATTGAACAAGATCTGATTTATAACAAGCAAGCCCAACAATGGTGCATTACTTGCAATATTTGGCAAAGTATATGGAAAAAAATTCTTGCCGTAACAAGAGTAATACTAAATAATGGCAAATCCCACGAAGTATCACTTCTTTTGACAAAGCCTGTGCTCTTTGCTGCAGGGCTGTCAGAGTCTGTTTGCTCCAGCCAACATTTACTGAAATACCCCTGAGTCATGAGTGAAGTGTTGAAACTGAAGGCAAGTGAAATACTGTGCTCAGAAATCTATTAGCATTTGGACTTTGATAGTATAAGGCCACAGCAAACCTCCTCTCTTGTAACCCATATCTCCTACTAGGCTTAGATCTTGGCATATTGCAGCATGTTGAACCTGACCTTGGAAAAAATCCACCCCTATTGGATCTAAAAAAATTGCTGGCTCTGGGCAAAAACTGCCCAGTTGTAACAGCCTGGGCTTTGAGCTGCCTTGCCTCCCGGCGCAGACGGCAGACTGTTGTGTGCAGCAATTTTCACTTTTCATGTCTCAAAATACATGCAAAAATATTTAATCACAATTAATCACAATTCTAAATAATAAAATATGTGCATGTTATTGCATTATTTTCAGTGCTATAAGGACAGTGAATCTAAGCATTGACATTATGTCTGCACGCCTGCTTCGATGGAAGGCTTCACTTAGATTGCCTGACAAGAGTAATATTTTCAGGAGATGGGGGATAGGATACAACTGGAGACTCTTGACAGATATAATGTCAAGATCTACAAGCACCCATTTACCATATAGGGGAAGGTGGGGTAAGACGGACCCCTGGGGTGAGATGGACCCCCACCTCAAATATGAATTAAAAAGGGCATGATTAAAATTGATGCCGCTAGATGTCCTCAACATCAACTGTAACTCACGCGGGTGCAACCGGAAGCCAGGTTCAGTACCGCATTTGCGCTCGATGTGGAGGTTTGTGTTTTTGGACAGTGCTGATGCTATTTGGAGAAGGTAAGATAATTATTTTTTTGCATTGATATACTGGTTGTAATGATTTAGTAATCATGCTGCATATAGCCAATCGTTTGTGCATTATAGGTATGTGCCATAAAATGATATATCAAACATAGATGTTTTATTAAAAAATGCATAATGCGAATATTTACGTATGGGGTGAGATGGACCCCGAGGGGTCCATCTCACCCCATACTCTAAATATTTTACAAACACTTAGCAAGGGGGACCCCTCAACATGACAGGATCCCCATATAAGAATGAGCTCCAGACAGAAGTTCAGAAGAAAAAAGAAAAAGAGGTCAGTCTAGCAAAGAAGCAAAAAATAGGAGCCAAAAATAAAACAGCAATCATATCAAAGCAACTACAACGTGAAAAAAGGAAAATAAAACCAAAAACTCAACAAGCAAAAGCTGGACCATCCTGGCTTCATGAAAGCAGTAGCGAGTGAAGAGGAGATGGAACTGTCTGCCTGTACTGCAGTGACAAGTTTGGAAATTCTAAGAGGTGAAGGTGGGTTCGCTGTGACAATTGTAAACGATGGGCACACGAGCAATGTGCAGGGATACTGGATGATGAGGATGATATTGAGTGTTTTATTTGTGATCTATGCAAGGAATGATCAGGCAATTTGGCATAATATAGCACTATAAAGTATCCCTGTAGATGTAAAATGGGCACAGAAGCAAATGTATGATGGTAAAGGATGCTGAAAGAAGGGTTTTCTTTGTCATTTATTCCAGGAAGATTTTTTTTTTCTTTTTTTTTTGTCAAGGACTATGATGAACCCTTAGAAATTACCGAAAAAATGACGGGGTAAGACGGACCCCTGGGGTCCGTCTTACCCCGTCATTTTTTTTCGGAAACAATAAAAGTTACTTTTTTATTTTAATCATAGTTTAAATTTTTCCATCAAATAACCGTGCCTAGGTTGTGTATTGGAATCATAAGACCCTAAAGTACCACCACAACCCCTAAAACATTAAAAAAAATATCAAAATGTGGCTTATAGACCCATTTCTTTCTTAAGGGGTCCGTCTTACCCCACCTTCCCCTATATCTTTGATGTTCAGTCCATACTAAAACATTTGTCAATGTGTTGCCACACTAAAAATATAAAAATTCCCTGGTTCTGCAATGTTAGTCATAGCTAAGCCCTGCTAAACCATCCAAGTGAATCAAGAATGAGTTCTGGGCGGCAGGATGAGCCAATACTAAATGGCGCCACTATAAAAAAAATTGCCTGCACAAGACGGGCCTGGGCCAGCCGCCAGGCCCCTTAAGAAAACCTACCGGCGCCATAGGCGGGTGGGAAAAAAAAAAAAAGGATCACATCAGAAGAATGGATAAAGGTTTGTTAGTGGCACTTCAAGGTTATGCTACCTCTTCAAAGATTGGCCAGTCATGGTTTAAAGTGGAACAGGATAAACAAGAAACAGGTAGGTATCTGTGGACACTACTGTTACTATCAATTGCCAGCCTATGGCAAAATTTGAACCTATGCTATCAAAAACATAAGACCCATATGCTGATCACTCGACTAATTGTAACAGTACTACAGCCATAGAAACATAATAAAGAGTTTAAATATATCATTCAAAATGTCAGCCTTTTTACATACCTATTTTTAAAGATATGTAGCCTACTGGTGTTACAGTTAAATATTGAATTCAATTTGTATGCTCAGATGTGAGGTATGTTATTAAGCTGTAATGTTTCCAACACATTAGTTGTGATTAAAGCAACACGGAATAGTAACTAAAGAGGATAAATTATCACCGAGAACAAGAGGTTCCTTACTATATTGTGGTGAGCTTGATGGCCGAGTCGAGTTTCCTCCAACCCCATCAAGTTCACACCCTGTTGAGAGGCAATTTTTTAATCAAAGTGAAAAATGGATGCAAATGGTCACTAAAACTAGTTATTATACTTGGTGTCACAAATTTGGGCAAATAATTTAGGGAAGGACTCCCGGACTTGGCATCACTGATGAGGTAAATGATCTCGTGCACTCATTGGGCTATAATATATACATTGTTATAATGTGTATTATTGTCTTGTTACTATATATTACCTACTGATAATGGAAAAACATGTCAGGATTAATCATCAAATACAAGGAAAAAAGAATCATGTATGGAAATTGTGAACTTTTAAGTTCATGTAACAAACAAGGTTTATTATATACAAAAAGGTTGGATACTTCAGATGTAAAAGATTTTTGGATATAACATCACCCCCTTCCTCCATATTGGTTCTTTAAAGCAAGGGTTGACTACAGCTGATTATCATTTGCGGCAGGTTTAATGACACTTTTTTTTTAGTGCAAACCATCTGGAAATCAATGATCATTACAAGGAATACTTCTCATGAGTAGCTACTAAAACTTGACAACCTAGAAGGATGCACCATCAGACTGTAAAGGATAGATATATTATAAGACATAGCTACATTGGTGGATCCAAGGGGGGGCCCAGGGGGCCCGGCCCCCCCCCCCCCAATGGTCCTGAGTGATACAGGAACCCAAGCTCAAAAGCGCGCTTCGGATAAAACATTGCTTTGGCACAAAGTCCAGGCCGTTATACCCATTGATTTAGGTCACTCCACCAGTTTTTCAAGACCAGGACTGCCTAGAATGGCTAATCGGTAAAGCTAATGCTCCTTCCACCCGCAAAAAGTCTGACGTCCTCCCAAAAACTCATTTCCTGAATCTGCACCCGAAGACATACCGTAACATGGTTCAGTGATCATGGACAAAAAGAATGTTAAAACAATCAGTATCCAATCATTTCAGGATACATAAATCAGCATCCATATGAAGGAATTCTACAACTTAAAAGTGATGTTGAGCAGGGCATGTGTTAAGTGACTTGCACAATCTATTTTGTGAAGTCATAATTAGATTAATAACACAACAATCAACAAACACTAGATGAAGTATTCATACCAAAATCAGTACATGGAGCTGGTACACTGCAATGGGGAGTACATTCCTGCAGCTCAGCAAGAAGGTTGGATGCTGCCACGTACATCAGGGGGTGGCTAAATGTCTTCACCCTTGGCCTCTTTCTTGGACTCTCCCCTTCAGGTGCCACATTCTCTTGGATGATATCCGACGTGTTCGGATCTGTTGGGATGTGGTTGTGTTAGATGTGGAATAACATACGACAGTGGAACATGGAAGGAAAAAGTATGTCCACACGGTAAAATACAGAGATGAGGATTGCACTGGACTAGTTAAGTGATTACAAGATGAAGATTGAAATTCTTTGGATACTGAAAGGATGTACGGGGACAACTGGGTGAGAAGGGAGAGAGATGCAGATTTTGATGTTATATAGCTAGTTACACCAATGAAGACTTAGGACATACACATTCAGAAAGACCACAATTTTGGCTGCTAGACGGAAAAGCACTAGATGTCAAAGTGCCAGGACATTGAAGGAAGTAATAATAAGAAAAGCAATAATAATTAATGAGTATAAATATATTTCTGATATTTTTGTTTATCTTAATACTAGTATTGGAATTTTCAGACACTAAGAATATAATAAATAAATAGATAAATTAATTAAAACAAATACATTAATTGTACTAATACTACCACTAACAATATTAACAGCACTGCATCTAATAGACTGAGCAATAAACTGAGTCTGATATGTAACCATAATTAAACTGTCTCTGTCTGAGTGTTATGTGAAGCTTGCTCCATGCACCATGATAGGAATGGCATAGATGCATGCAGGTTGCTGAGATACTTACAGTCACCAGCAACTTGTAGATATGGCACAAAAATGTGTTGGAAGCATTGGCGGCCAACTTCCATTTATTTAATTATTATTTTCTTTAAACAAAGGAGACAGCTCAAGGGCAACAAAGTGTACTAGAAAAATAAGCCCCACTACTCGCCACTCCCAAACAGACAAAAGTAGAGTCTTGATACACTCTTCTTGAAGGTTAAATTATAAGCAGGAGGAAATGCAGACGATGGAAGGCTGTTCCAGAGTTTATCAGTGTAAGGGATGAAAGAGTGAAGATGCTGGTTAGCTTTTGCATAAGATGTTTGGCGAGATAGAACATGCAGTAATTGACTTAAATTAGAAAAGTATAGATTTAGGAGGGAAATGGGCAGGCATTGGTTTAGTAATAGGGTGGTGGGGGAATGGAATAGACTCAGCAATCACATAGTGAGTGCGGGGACGATAGCTTGTTTTAAGAGTAGACTGGATAGCTACATGGACGAGGCTGACAGGTGGTAATGGGGGGAATCTGGAGCTGCCGTGTGTAGGCCATTCGGCCTCTTGCCGCGGGAGGAGGGGAGGCATGCAGTTAGCAAGTTCAGAACAGCAGTCAGCGTGAAAATGATTAGAATTTCCACATTATCATTATTTATATAAATCACTTACCCCGGCTGGCATCCTTCCGTAATAAATGTCGCTTCACACCAGGCTGTGTCCTCTTTTTCACCACAAAGGGACATGATTTGAGGCTCCGGCTGGTAAACGTGGCGGCCGCGGCGGTGTTATGATTTTTGAACGAGGCAGCGTTGCCATCGGAGCAGAGAAAGATATTGCTGCGAATAGCGGTATGATAAACAGTACAAGTTAAACCAAGATAATTATATTCACTCACTCTTTCCCCCTACAAACCAATGATTCAATGTAAATCATTACTGATGGCAGTCAGCGTGCGTGCTAAAACAATGAGTTTGAAAGAAAAACATGATCACATTGTTTTGAAAGAACGGCAGTAGGGCTACAATCTTGGTTCATTCCAGTATGTATACAGAAAGGTTAAACACATAAAACACATCTAACCACTGGTAGCCTCCCACAAATTCAGAGAAAGTAATATAACTCTCTCTCTCTCTCTCTCTCTCTCTCTCTCTCTCTCTCTCTCTATATATATATATATATATATATATATAGTTAGTTAGTTAGTTAGTTAGTTAGTTAGTTAGTTCCTACTGTTCATTTTAATATTTATCTACCTTTATTTATTTTTTTTATTTAGAATGGGAAATAACCAGACTGAAGAAAAAAAGTAGCAACATTTGCTGCTTGATCCCATGTAGCAACACTGCTGATGGGTACCGGGGAGGCGCCTGGATGTAAACAACGCTGCTTCTGCGCCATCTGTTGCAACCAACATACACCAACACCCGCCCACGGTCTCCCATAGAGGCCCCCTCTCCTGGTCTATAGTCTCCTTGATGGGAGACCGTGGGCGGGTGGTGGTGTATGGCAGGTGCAACAGATGGCGCAGGAGCAGCTTTGGTTACATCCAGACACCAACCCCCCCCCCCAGTACCCATCAGCAGTGTTGAAGGACAGCAAAGGCTCCTCCCCACCCCCCACCCCTCCAGCCAAAGCTGGCAGGGAAGGGAAAAAAAGAACATGCAGCATTGAAAAACTGCATGGAATTTATGTAGAAAAGAGGAAAGAACTACCATTACTGCTTCCACTAACCGGGCGATAAAAGCGGACAAGGACACCAGTATTCGAAAGAACTTGACGTTATTACGACAATGAGTAATATCTTAGCTGCTGGTTGGATTCAAAACACTTGTCTAATCTATTCTTGAAGGCCGTAACTGTTGTACTATCAACGACATCACAAGGTAGAGGATTCCAAATCAAGTAAAAGAAGAAAAGGATCTGGGTGTTCTGTTCACAGAAAATCTAAAACTTACACATCACATTCATAATATAACATCAAAAGCAAATAGCATGTTAGGCCTCCTCAAACATACTTTCAAGCACTGGGCTGAGGAAGGTTTTGCCAGTGTGTACAGAACATATATACGTCCCCACCTACAATACGCAGTGCAAGTGTGGAACCCCCAAGGTAGAGTGAACATCAATAGAACCCTTTTACGCACCAAAAGTTTAATAAGTTTCTCTTTCCACTGCGACATCCGTCTGGGGCTCCCTAAGGGGCCTTGCAGAAGGCCTGACTGCACGGCGAAATTTTTTATCATGTTAGCAATTTCAGCCACGAGTATTCTTTTTTTCCTGGTATTATTATATATCGTTAGTTTTGAAAGAGATTATTCTGCCTTATGAAAGAAAAAAATAACAAGAAATGCAAATAAATAGTGGAGTTTACCAACTCTAGGTAAATCCCCTGGATTTTATTGGTAAGTCTATCTTACATCCGACCCTACCCTACACCAACAGAATCAGAAAAGCCTGTAGATTTAGGATGCATGCTTAGAAAATGATGCGCTGAAAAATGGCAGGGTAATAACGAGTAGAAGGGAAATGTGCAAGAATACGTTTATGCTCTACGTTTTCTATTCCTAATTTACAGGTTTTGTTTTTACATTATGGTGCTCATTTTTTCTTGATAATGAATGGATCCTTTGAAATTAAACTCTGCTTCTGATGTTGAATACGTACTTTTTTTGATACTCATGTCTACCTAGATGTATTGTCACAGGTTCGGATGTTTCTTGAATGGCTGGGGCAAATATACAGTTTGTAATACTCAATGTTTTTGCTCTTTCACAAATAAAGCATCGCACCCTCTTGGCTTCAATAGAAAACTCGTCCACTTCATGGCTCTGGAATAGAGTTACTATCACATTATCCAGGGTTAAGCTTGTTAAACACTCCTACATGGTCTGGTCTTCCGTTGTGTATGTACACTCCCATCACATGTGTCTTTTTTGTCTCTTTTCTTCGTGTACATGTAGCCCTTGTAACAAATCTTGTCTCTACCATGTCGTGTGAGGGCTGGGAATGGATTGCACAGACACCTGCCATCAACTGTTCGAGTATATTGACCTTCACTGTGATGACGAGACGCGAATCACAACTTGAAGGAGCTGAGTTAGAAAACTGAACGAGACGAGTAATGAAACTGAATGACCTGAGTTATGAAACTGTCTCTTACCTATTTCAAGCTTACCTATTTCAATTGCATGGGAGGTTAAGACTTACATCTTGTATGGCTCCCATCTTTCAATCATCTTAAGTTGGATTTTCACAATACTAATACCAATTTTTCCTTTTCTTTCCTTAACCCTTAGAGTACGGGTGGCGATATATATCTCTGGATGCTGTGCACAGGGAAAATTTAGGCATTTAAAAGAGGTGGAAATGGTGTCTTTCTTCTTTCCAATAATTGTATATTCATCAAGTATATATGGTGGTGTAATAAAACTTCTCTCCTAATAATAATAATAAAGTTATGACAGCCGAAAATATTGCGCATTTTCTCGTGGCCGCGATGCATCACGTGGAAGCACCCCACACTCACTGACTCACTCTCTCTCTCTCTCTCTCTCTCTCTCTCTCTCTCTCTCTCTCTCTCTCTCTCTCTCTCTACCTACTTGCCCCTCCCTCCTCTGCCAATGTCACTACTATCAGTCACTGTCACTTTAATTCATCTGCACTCTATTTCCGCCCGGAGCAGAGGAACTGCTTGACGTGTCACGAGACATGACATGTATTCTGAACAAAAGTGGAAAATGATCTGTGGCCTTCGGTAGGCTGCCCGTTGGGGATGAATGAGAGTGTGTACGGATGCCAGATGCATCCACCATCCTTCTGAGTCAAGAACTGGCGGTATATTTGAAATGTAGGGAGCGTAGAGTGTGATGATTATATATATGATCCCCGTACGGGTGGGGCGTGTGGTAGTGCACTTATATATATGATCGCCGTAATCTAAGGGTTAATGGTTAGTTAATTGGCAGACGTTAAGTTTGGGTATGTCTATGAACAATTATCGAGCCTGGATTTAAAAGAACTGATTGACGCAGCATTTACAACATCCTCAGGTAAGGAGTTCCAGTCATTAACGACTCTGGTGCTGAAAGAGTTTGCTCTTATCAAGGTTCTCCAGTGTTGTCTTTTTCTGAGTTTGCATGTGCTGGATCTGGTGCTTGCTTCACTGTATTCAAAGGAGACGTCTATCAATATTTTCAATCCCATTTAGGATTTTATAAGTTTCAATTAACCCTTAGAGTACGGGTGGTAATGTATTTCTCTGGATGGTGTGCACATGGAAAATGTAGGCATTTAAAAGAGGTGGAAATGGTGTCTTTCTTCTTTGCAATAATTGAATATTCATCTAGTATATATGGTGTTGTAATAAAACTTCTCTCCTAATAATAATAAAAAAGTTATGACAGCCGAAAATATTGCACATTTTCTCGTGGCCGTGACGCGTCACGTGGAGGCACCCCACTTGCTTTCACTCTTTCTCGCTCGTGTGCTCTCTCTCTCTCTCTCTCTACCTACTTGCCCCTCCCTCCTCTGTCAATGTCACTACCATAGCAGTCATCACAGTCACTGTCACTTTGATTCGCCCGCGCTCTGCTTCCGCCCGGAGCAGAGGAACTGCTTGATGCGTCACGAGACGTGACATATGTATTCCGAACAAAAGTGGAAAATGATCTGTGGTCTTCGGTAGGCTGCGCGTTGGAGACGAATAAGAGTGTGTACAGATGCCAGATGCCTCCACCATTCTTCTGAGTCAAGAACTGGCGGTATATTTGAAACGTAGGGAGCATAGAGTGTGATGATTATATATATGATCCCCGTACGGGTGGGGCGCGTGGTAGCGCACTTATATATACGATCGCTGTAATCTAAGGGTTAAATATCCTCTGCGCCTTTTCTTTTCCAGTATGGTCAGCCCTAATCTTTCACACCTTACTTCGTACACAATGTCTCTCAGTTCCGGTACTAGTGTTGTCCTTTGCACTTTCTCCGGTTCTAAGATGTCTTTTCTGTAGTATGGGGACCAGCACTATACCTTAGGATGATTTCAGCCTGACGGCCTCAGCTACACATTGTGCCACTGCTTCCACCGTTTTCCCGTACGTGTAAAGGTATCCTGAGCTCCAGCTTGTTGTGGGGCCAGGTGAAATACGTGGGCAGCGGTGGTGTGTCATCAATCTTCTGCAGGAAGATGTCTAATCTTTCCTTGAAGGTATCCACACTGCAGGCTGACATGTTCCTCAGATGTACCGGAAGGCTACTGAACAGTTTTGGCCCTGTTCTTGTGTAACTGAACTGCATATTCCAAGTGGGGCCTAATGAATGAACAGTGCAGTGACTTACACACTGTATAGATAAGGAATACCATCCCAGTAGCACAGGGGCAGCTGAGTAACATGTTGTACAGAGGGGGGAAAATGTTTGGAGGGGAATATGTCCAAGGGAGAATATGTCAGAGGGAAAATGTCCCACACTCAATTGGTCATGCATATAAAAGTTCATGTTTTTATTTTTCTTACATATTTGAAAAAAAAAAAAAAAATCGTACTGATCACCCCCAACTCATTCTAATTGTTAGAGTCCCAGATAGTTGACCATAATTGATAGAATAGTTCAAGTTTCTGAGGTACAAAGACTGGATAGTTACATGGACGAGGATGACAGGTGGCAGTGTACCTGGTACTATTTGACATCAATATGAGCCCCAAAACACAAAAGAAACCACCTAGAACCATCTATAAGTATGACAAGGCAAAGGAAGTAGATATTAAAGAAAAATTTATAAAGGCCTCACAAGAGTACTTTGCCTATCCACCAGAGCAATGCACAGTGAAAGAGGACTGGAATTATTTTAAGGGCACAGTCAAAGATGTGTTATCAGTCATCCCAGCAAAGACAACGAATGGGAAACCCAGCTACCCTTGTATTACCCGTAAAATCATCAGGGAAATGAACAAACGGGATAAATTATACAAAACTGCGAGAAAGAGAGGGACTGTGTCAGTGTGGAGTAGGTATAAACTCAAAAGAAATGAAGTGCAAAGAATGATGGAAAAAGCCTATCATGAATACATGAAAGAAATTATAGGAAACAGCCTAAAATCAGACTCCCAAAAATTCTGGTCTTTTGTAAAATCCCAGAAGAGAGAGACCCTAGGCATCCCAACTCTCAGAAAGGAAGGGAGAACACATGCCAGGGACCAACAAAAAGCAGAAGCTCTAAACCAGCAGTTTTCTGCAGTGTTCACCAGAGAAAACCCAGCACAAGCACTCCCAGATGAAGGCCATTCCCCTTACCTATCATTGCAAGATCTAATAATAGATGAAAATGGGGTGATAAAACAACTACAGACACTCAACATCAACAAGGCCAGTGGACCAGATGAAATACCAGCAAGGATTCTACGGGACTATGCTCAGCATTGTGAGCCCATCCTGAAACACATCATGCAGCAGTCCTATGAAACAGGTGAGCTACCGCAGGACCGGTTGAAAGCCCGAATAGTTGCCATCCACAAGAATGAAATGAAGAGCGATCCAGGCAACTACTGCCCAGTGTCCATAACATGTACTATATGCAGCAAGATCATGGAACATTTCATTCTCAGCCACAAAGCAAAACATCTAGCAGCAAACAGGATCCTGACTGATAACCAGCATGGTTTCAGAGAAAAATTGTCCGCAAGACACAACTGGGCCTGGACCATAGACAAAGAATATCAAACTGATGTTTTGTTACTGGATTTCAGTAAGGCTTTTGACAAGGTGGTACGGAACTGTATTTTAAAATACTGCACTGCCCTGCTTCACAGTTAAAAAGTACAACCATCATATCCAAGTTTGAATACTGTCAGTCAAGTGAGGTTCTTAATGAACAACGATGTTTATGAAAGTTACTGATGCACAGTAGGATACTAATTAATCTTCTCCATGATCTGCAAATTTGCTGCATTTATTCAGTTTTTGTTCTCTGAAGGTCTGTAGCATTAGTACTGTCATACTCTTCAAACACATAGGTTAATTGAAGTTCTCAAAGCATGTTTTTGGCAGTAAATATGGGCAACTTTATCAAAAAACACTTTTTACCCCTCTTGACTATACCATTTAAAAAAATGCTGTTTTACAAACCAGAGTTACAAGTTCTGTGCTGCCAAGCTTTGCAGCTATCATCACACTGTATGGCTTCCTGGCGTGGTCTGACGTCTCCTTCACACACTACTCATGGAAAGTGAATCCAGTCCTTAGGTCTTGTGGTATTCATCATAAATGGCTTGAAGGCTTGGAGATGTCTTCTCTGTACTCCCAGAATTGTGACTGACTGAAGGCACTGTGTTGATACTGTCAAAAGTTCTCCTAAACTACTAATACTAATTAATCTTCTCCATGATCTGCTAATTTGCTGCATTTCTTCAGTTTTTGTTCTCTGAAGGTCTGTAGCATTAGTACTGTTATACTCTTCAAACACAAAGGTTGAAGTTCTCAGAGCATGTTTTTGGCAGTAAATATGGGCAACTTTATCAAAAAACACTTTTTACACACTGTACAGTAGACACAGTACAGAACGGTATAGACTCTATGAGCCCAGGATCAACCTGGAACTGGGTTTCAGAGCATTTGAGAAGAGTGCCCCGCGGCTCTATAATGAGTTACCCGGTGATGTTAAGAACAGTGACAGTCTAGCAATCTTCAAGAAAGCGCTGAACTCACTTATTCACTAAATCCTACGACTTAACAAATATGAGGATTGAGGACAACTTTAGGTGCTAATATTACTGTTTTAATGTTAGCAGCCCTGTGGAGCACTGCTACGGCAGCGGACCGGAGCCTGAAACCTCATCAACGGTAATGGTAATGGTAAACTACTGGTAAACACACTACCAGTAAACAGGCAGTTAAGCCTATTGTGTCAGTTGAGACTGGAAACAAGCTGTTCTTTATAAAAAGTTCCTAAACCATTAATAAACAAGAAGTTATATGAGCTAAAATGTAAAATATCAACTGGCCTCAGGTTGGTGCATTGGAACCACAAGGGGTGGTGCATTCAGACTGGGAGTGGTGCATTAGGACCAGGCATGTGGTACATTGGAACCTTATACGTGGTGCATTCAGACCAAGGGTTGGTGTATTTAGGCAGTGGTGCATTAAGACCATAATTCACAGCAGCACATGCGGTTAAGATTCGTTTTAGGTCCGCGCCAGTATCTCATAATCTACCTTATGAAACATCAGTGTCTCTTCATATATCTTTTCTACAAACCTCCAACAGTCATGGAAGCGCTTTGAAAATCCAATTCAAGGACTTTTTTTTTACTCTAGAAAATAGGGGATAATGTTTACGAAAGCGCGTCGCCTCCTCTGGCGACGGTGCAGCCGGTGTTGCGAGAAACAGCTCCTTGCTGAAATAAGTCACATATAGATATGGGGGGGGGGGTCCAGGGGGGGCATAGCCCCCCCCTGGTTAGAAATGGGGGTCGAGGGGGGCGCAGCCCCCCCGTTAGTAGGTCGCAACGTTCGGTTGGAGTAGTTTAAATATGCTCCCCGACCCTAAACCCTCTGTGAGCTATTTTACAGCTGCGGCGGCTGCAGCGTCGTCGTGGCCGCCGCCAGAGGAGGCGACGCCCTTTCGTAAACATTATCCCCTATTTCTAGAGTAAAAAAAAAGTCCTTGAATTGGATTTTCAAAGCGCTTCCATGACTGTTGGAAGTTTGTAGAAAAGATATATGAAGAGATACTGATGTTTCATAAGGTAGATTATGAGATACTGGCACGGACCTAATACGAACCTTTACCGCACGTGCACTTACAGCCACCCAAGCACACGGGTGGACTGCTACTTGTACAGCATGTTCCCTAGAGCTGTACAAGTGTGGAACTGACTGCCAGTAGAAGCAGTCACAGCAAGCACCACCCAAGGATTCAGGAGAGCAGCACTACCAGCCATTCGACAGATGCTGCCTCCAACCTCCCGAAAGTGCCTGTAGATGCCAGGCACACCGAAGGTTGCATCCCTGGACAGCGGACACCGCATTTTGGGATTAATAGACTCAAGACTCAAGGCCTCTTGCAGTCTTCCGGTGTTCTTATATTGTTATGTTCTTATGACACCCGCTGGCTGGCAACTCTGAATATACCCTTTGCTTTTGTTGCCATAGATGTATTCTAACCTTTAAACCTCCCGGAAAACCATAGGAGAGTATAGAGATGAAAATTGTAAAAATAACCATGATACGTGTGGGGGAACCCGAGGGAGGGCGATCGGTTGGTCGTCCTGCTTCCCAGCCGTTACACATGTAAGCAACCACACGTGGACCCCCGAACCCCGTACTTACCTACTCCATATTTTAAAGCAGATTCAACACACAGAAAGGCAGCCACACGTCTTGTAATTTCCCTTGTGCTCACTGTGGTCAGGCACAAATTTCACGTCCGTTTAAGCAGGACCCGAGCAAGGAGTGTGGAGCAAACGGGGAGCCAATGAGTTGAATATAGGCGCACCCAGTGTTGCCACCTCGAAATAAAAAGTTTTGTACCGCATGTTGCACCAAAAAAGTACCATTCGTACCATTAAATTTTAAAAATGTACCACAAAATGTACCGCTTTCTATTTAATGAAAATATGATGGTTGATAACGTAATTTAAATTACAGACAAATCCTTGATAATCAATGCGACAAGGGAATACATCCATTGTTTACTTCAATTTAGTTGATATTAATGAGTTATAAGTTTATTGTTGTATGAAAATACAATAAAGGAGATGGGAGGTGCCTGCCAGGCGCCATTCCATCTCCCAAAATAAATATGAGTACAATATATATATATATATATATATATATATATATATATATATATATATATATATATATATATATATATTGGCCATAAGGAATATTAAATGCCAGCCACCAGTGTTTGCAAGGGTCCTTATGAAAATACATTACATATTGTAAGGCGAGCAACACAGTGTATAGAGTGTGACAGGAGGGGGTACACCAAAAGTTAAAAATCTCGGGGCAAAATGAGGGTGCTCCTTCAGCTAGAATGCACGAAAGTGTACCAATAGTTACAAGTATTTATAAGGAAAATTGTACCGTTCCATGCAAATTGTACGAAAAAATGGCCTTATTTTGGACCATAGTACCATTAGCTTCAAAATGTACCATAATGGTGTAACGTACCCGCCGGCATACCAACACCGCAGAAGCCAGTTAAAAGCCAACTGGGAAAATTGGGAATAATCCCTTGTACATGGCCATGGTTATTTACCGGATCCACAGGGGCCGTATGCACAAATATTCTAAGAATAATACTAAGCCCTGCACTTAACAACTTTTAGCTAAGCATAGGCCCTTAAGTATTACTTAGAATTCCCCTTAGCGGACTCTAAGCTAAGTATTTTTTGAGCAAAATACCAGTATGAAGTGCATCGCCTAGCAAAACGACCACTTGCAAAAGCATTGTATATAGCTACCACAGTGCATATTATGCAAAGATGAAATAGCTATAATGCATTCAACACGTTATCTATCTGTATACAAAAGCTTGTTTGGAAACAATAGACACAGCAGTGGAGTAAATGGTCGACATAAACGAGCCTTCTTCTTCTTCCTCTTGTGGTCTTTATTGCCTATGATCGTTATATAGGTGCATCTTTTCATGTTTCCGGTGTACCTCCACTATTCTTTTATGTGTTTTGGTAAAATATGCATATTACTGCCTCGACGTCGTCTCCTCAGCCGCCGGGGACAACAAAGGCGTAGCGCGAAGCGTATCACACGGAATTACCAAATAATAAAAGTAAACAAGTCAAAGCAAACTAAATCTAACCAGACCTGACCAAACCTAACTATACCTAGCCTATAGCCAACCTAACCTGACCCATCTACTGCCAAAATGCAATGTGCTAAGATGCGTTAATTTACACTCTTCAATAGTTTGAAGTTTCTTCAATATTCAAGCTGTTTGTCACTGTACTGTATTCAGAGACTAACATACAACACATAATGCATTAGCCTCGCGTGAGATAGCTACCATAATCTCAGACTCGTGTGTTCAGTGACTTTCTTGTTTATTTATTTTGATATATATCAACTTTCAGTCAGGTTACTCTGGTATATCTTTACCTCAGTGGGTCAAGGCACACAATCATTAGTACTATTATAAAATGTTCTAATGTTTCCCGAGCTTCTACACCTATCTGATGTACTATAGATAGGTGTAGGTACTTCTCCATTCACAGAGGCCACTTTTCTCAACTATCTTTGACAGGTCTCCCATTCACATTGTTTCACTCTGCTCCAGTGTCATCATATGCTTTCCCTCTCTGTATATTTCCTTTCTCCAAAGGGGATTGTCTTGAATTTCCAGTGTTATATTGATTTGTCCCACCGGTGTTCACTCATTTCCTCTCTTTGAAACTCAGCTTCCCCTTTGTTAACCTTTCTCAGAAGCTTCACCCTATTTCCCCTGAGCATGTGAACACTATCATGCCAACTGGTCTTGAATGACTTCTAATCTCCCGACATCTCAAGTGTTAGTTTTGCTGACCCATACAAGATAGCTGTGGGGTTACTACTTTCCCCATCCAAAAGCAACTTCCATATTCATACTGGCTAATTTCCCTTCTCTACCACTGATGTTAACACCCGTCATTTTCCTTACCTTGGCTTCATTCAGTTTTCTTTGTGCTTTCTCCTATGGCCTCCTTGCTTATCTCAAATGCTAAATAACCATGTGTTTCTATTACCTCTAAGATATTGTTTCCCAGCACCCGCTGTCCTACTGCTGGTGTGAATTTCCATTATTATGTTTAAAGATAAGTTTCCATTCCATACCAAAGTCATTTAGGATCAGGCAAAATCCTTCCACTAATACTACATCATCTGCATAACCTAGGCAAAGCAATACAACTTCTGATGTGTGGGGCTTTATTACTTTTGCCTATATCCACATATACACATGGAGGAGGGGGAATGATTATGAGCAGAAAGGATTGATTGATAATGTGGCAGTAGATGGAAGACTGAGAAAGGATATCTGTGACGTGAAGGTAGTAAGCGGGATGTTCGATGGCTCTGACCATCTTGCAAAAGTGGGTGTTTGAAAAGAAAGGTGAAGTAAAAAAGGAAATACTGAAGATAGAAAAGTTACAGGAAAAAGAAATAAAAGATGAGTATAACGTGAAATGGTAGATGCCTTAAGTGAAAAATGGGAAAGTGTGAAAGATAGTACAGATACTGAAAAAGTTTTTAGAACATTTAAAGAAGTAGTGTTAACTACAACAAAAAAGTGGTAGGAATGAAAGTGGTGAGAGATGGAAAAAGAAAAGGAAATTCATGGTGGACAGAAGAGATAAAGAGGATAGTAAGAGAGAAAAGGGAACTTTTTAAAGAAAACTTAAGAAAGAAATGTGGTTGAGCAAGTAAAAAGGGAAAGGAAAAAGAAATATAGAGAATGCAAAATGAAATTAAAACAAGCAATAAAAGAAAGTAAGAAGAGAGTTGGTGAAGACTTTGGAAAAGACTAAGTGAAAAATATAAAGGGAACAGGAAATCATATTGGAAAGAAGTAAAAAACGAAAGAAAAGCATCACCCCAATAATATCTCCCCAAGGAAAATTAATGAAGTTATGGGTGAGAATGGAAAGATGTTCAAAGACGGGGAAGCTGTGAAAGAGACATAGAGAGAATATTTCAAAAACTTAATGAGTTTTGATGATGGACGTCCAGCAGCTGTTACAGCAACAGTTTTGAGCGGAGGTAGAGGAGTATATAAAGAAAGAAGTATAACATATGAAGAAGTAAATCAGGCATTAAAAAGATTAAAAAATGGAAAAGCAGCAGGAACTGATGGAATCAATCAGATATTTTCCTTCAGGATGGTAGGAGAAAAAATAATAGCAAAAGGAAAGAAACTATACACTGCCTTCATGGACTTTGAAAAAGCTTGACAGATTCGATTGGATTGCATTGTGGGATGTTTTAAAGGTTTATGGTGTGGGAGGAAAACTGCTTAGTGCAATAAAGTCTTTCTATGAGGATGCATCTGCATGTGTCAAAATTGGTGGAGAAACAAGTGAACATTTTGAGATAAAGGTGGGATTAAGGCAGGGGCGTGTCATGTCACCATGATTGTTCAATATTTATATGGATGGTGTCATGAGAGAAATAAAGGGCAAAGTTGGAGTAAAAATGTATGCTGAGGGAAGGAAGTGGGTGCTGAATTCAATCCTGTTTACTGATGACACAGTGCTCATTGCAGAAAATGAAAGTGACTTACAAAACTTGGTCAGTGATTTTCATAGCGTCTGTAAAAGGAGAAAGCTGAAAGTAAATGTCAACAAAGGTAAAGTGATGGTTTGTGAGGGGAGTAGAAGTGAAGTTGTAGATTTTGTATGCCCATATAGAGTGGGAACTGAATGTGAAAAAGAATGCAAAATAATTCTGAATGGTGAAGAAATGGAGGAGGTCAATGAGTTTAAGTACCTTGGATCAGTTATCAGTTGAAAATACAATAATAGTACCAACCCTCACATATGCAAGTGAAACATGGGCCTGGAATGAAAGTCAGAGGTCTAGAGTGCAGGCAGTGGAAATGAGTTATTTGAGGAGTGCTTGTGGTGTGAGTAGAATGGATGGAATAAGTAATGAAAGTGTGTATGAGCGTTTTGGAATGTGTCACGGGGGTGAAGGGAATAAGTGACTTTAAAGTGGTTTGGCCACATGGAGCGAATGGAGGAGAGTAAGATGACCAGAAGGGTGTATGTGAGATTGAGGAAGGGAATGTTAGAGGACGACCTCCAGTGTAATGGAGAGATAGGGTGCAGGAGTACGTTAGGGAGAAGGATGAGAGATCCTTGAGAAACTTTGAGCAGGCAAGGAGGGAGTGTCCGGATAGAGAAAGATGGAAACTTCTGCCGTGGCCATCCACTGGTGGGAGCTACTAAGAGCAGGCGTCGATGAGATGATGATGATGAATGAATTGAGAGGAATCACAGCAGAAATGTTGAAGTGTGGAGATGAAGTTACTATATGAATGGTCAAGATATGTGAAGTGGCCTGGGAAGGGGGGGGGGAGGTCCCAGCAGACTTGACAAAGCCATCATGGTCCCAGTTTACAAGGGAAGGGCAGGAGAGGGGAGGTGGGAGTTGTAGGGGTATAAGTCTGCTGAGTGTAGGCTACCCGGAAAGGTATATGTAAAAGTCCTAATTGAGATTGTGCAAAGACTTACAGAAGAGAAAATCAGTGAAGAGCAAGGAGACTTCAGGAAGGGAAGAGGATGTGTGGATCAGATATTTTCCTTCAGGATGGTGTTTTATTAGAAAAAATATTAGCAAAAGGAAAAAAATACTATGCTGCCTTCATGGATCTAGTTATTCTAAAGAAAGTTTATGACAGAGTCGATTGGCTGGCATTGTGGGACGTCTTAAAGATATATGGTGTGGGAGGAAAACTGCTTTATGCAATAAAGTCTTTCTATGAGGATGCATCTGCATGTGTCAAAATTACTGGAGAAACAAGTGAACATTTTGAGATGAAAGTGGGCTAAGGCAGGGGTGTGTCATGTCATCGTGGTTGTTCAATATTTATATGGATGGTGTTATGAGAAATGAAGGGCAAAGTTGGGGAAATTGAAGTAAAAATGTATGCTGAGGGAGGGAAGGAAGTGGGTGATGAATTCAATCTTATTTGCTGATGACACGGTGCTCATTGCAGAAAATGAAAGTGACTTACAAAATTTGGTCAATGTTTTTGATAGTGTATGTAAAAGGAGAAAGTTGAAAGTAAATGTCAACAGAAGTAAAGTGATGGTTTGTGAGCGGAGTAGAAGGGAGGTTGTAGAGTTTGTATGCCCATATAGAGTGGGCATTGAATGTGAAAAAGAATGCCAAATAATTTTGAATGGTGAAGAAATGGAGGAGGTTAACGAGTTTAAGTACCTAGGATCAGTTATGTGTAAGCATGGTGGTACAGAAGGAGAGAAAAGAGAAAGGGCATTGCAATGATTGATTGATTGGGGGAGAAGTTGCGGATCCATCTCTGGCATGCCATCTCATTGTTGGGGGCTGAATTTCTCCATGGCATGGACTGGACCTCTGCCGGACAGCTGGAGAAAGCTGCCATGGCACAAACCCGACTGATGGAGACAACTGATTTCTTCTTCCACATCATGTTTGGCCCTGAAATATGAGTACAAGTTCAAATAAACAACATAATATATATATATATATATATATATATATATATATATATATATATATATATATATATATATATATATATATATATATATATATATATATATATATATATATATATATATATATACATATATATATATATATATATATATATATATATATATATATATATATATATATATATATATATATATATATATATATATATATATATATATAGATATTAGGATGTTTTTCCTTGATTAGTGCACTATACTAAAAGAGGTTAACCCGGTAGCTGCAGGGATCATGTTTCTTAAAGGTTCCTCCGAGCGAGAAAAATGAGAAAAAATCATCACTCACGCAAACCGTTTCATAATATATATCAACACATTTGTGATCAGTTTATGCATCATCTATTTTTTGGGGTTTATATCATGACAAAAATGTGGCCCATCGCTGGTACACGGTAAAGCCACAAATTTGGCCTGTTGCTGCTACCAGGTTAAGTTGGACTATGAATGGACAGATGTTGTTTTAAGAGCATCTGAAATAAACTTATGGGACTGATATATGATAATTAAATCTGTGATATTTATTAAGATGTGTCCAGTGATTTAATTGGCAAAGAACTGCAAAACACAAGCTAAGAAAATAAAAGTACTGAACTGATTGATGTATCGACACAGGAAATGGCCGTCAGAGAAATAAGAATGGATTAGTAATTAATATACCCGAAGCAAGAACTAAAAGACATTGCATCGACATAAGTATGTGATAGAATAACAGGCATTATCTACATGAGTTATTTACTGCACAGTGCACACTATATGGGCTGGCAACATTGTCTTATTTTCTAGCAATTGAAGTTGCTTATATTGTGCATTATATTCTTGCATGGGAATGATTGCTTGATGCTGGATGATAAAAACTAAATGATTAAACAATAATGTTATGTGGCGAATACCAGCTTGAGGTCACTCTAGGTCTAGGAGGACTTGCTCGTTGTTGTCAATGTCATCACAATCACTGCAAATAGATACATTACAATTAGAAATGCTTTGGTACCTGCCCTATATCTATATCTATACTTGTCCAGAAGTCAAAACTCTTGACTCATGGACCAATTTGCAATTTTTTTTGTTCAAAAAGATTTTAGCATTGTTGATTGACTTTAATAGCTATTTGGGAGTAAGACTAAGAATAATCATAAAATTCACTTTTAGATCTTCATATGAAAGGAAGCTGCAAATAACAAAAGCCATAATATACTGTGAACTAATTAATTTCAAATGTGAAAAAAAAAGACATGACCAAAACAAATAAAACAATACTACAATGCTAGCTAGCATGGGTATTAGTATCATTTTGCAACACCCAGGGATTCCTGGGAGGTATTTAACAGAAAGGATAGCTACCGTTCGTTAAGTAGGATCAATGAGGTTAGGTGACGTTTATAATTTATTGTTAAGTTAAAATAAGGCAACATTCTGAATGATAGTTAGTTTGGTAAAAAATTTACGTCCAAAATAAAAATGTTTGTTTAAAAAATAGTCAGTAACACAAATCGGAAATTTATCTGAGTTAGGAGAGGTGAACTTATATTAAGTTGGGCTCGTCGGACCAAGGTTTCTAAACAAGTTGATTTAGGATTAAAGGAAAAAAGTCATAAGTGATGCAAGCTTGAGTACTTGAGCAAGTTCGGTTTAAGAGCTACCGGTACGTCAAATTGATTTGGTTTGGTTACTAAAAATAAGCAAAGGAAGGTAATTTCGTTAGGACACTTCTGACATTTAAGTTAGGTTAAAAATATCAACTTTTCTAAATAATTGTTGATTTGGTTAAAACTGGCTATCTTAAAAAACAGATTAAGTTGAAATAACTATATGTCAATGATAAATTTACCCAGGTTAGGTTTGGTTTATCACTGCTGGAAGGTTAGTCAAGTAAAAATTAAATAACAGACACTAGTGACCCAAATAGGTATTGTTTAAGGTTTGGTAAGATTGGTGGGAAACGTTTGTTGAAGTCAGTCACAAGATTAACAGGTGTGTTAGGTTAAAAGAGTTGATTATTGTAAAGGATAAGTCTGGCGAGGTAAAATATTGGCTCACCTGTGTTCGTTCCTTGGGCAGGAGTCTGTGGCTGCCGGTGTTGATCACAGGTAAGATACACGTGCGCCAGTGATGACTGGACCTTCACAGACCACCTAAGGTGAGTGATAACAGACACTGGATGCCCTCCAGGCGATGGCTGGGGGCTGTATAACGCCAGCCACACACTGCGGCCCGCGGGGCTTCCAGCAAGGTTACTCCCAGGGCTCCTTGTGTGACAGCCTGTGGATGGTGGCAGGCGGTCACCAGCCATCGCCTGGAGGGTCTCCAGTGTCTGTTATCACTCAATCTCTGTCAGTCTGTGAAGGTTGCACCTGCATTTTACCTGTCAGCGAACACCACTTCAGTCGTGATGGCCATGTAGGTGTTTCCAAGGTCCGCCTCGCCGAACCACTCATCTCAGCACGGTCAGCACAGTCCACAGATATTTCAGAATGAGTTTCAAATCATTACACGCCTCCAATTCGTCCAGACGAGGCAGATATATTAGGAGGTGATGCCTTTCCTCCCGCTGTAATCCACCATGTTGCAATACTTATGCATTTTTAACGGTGCTAAGGGAGCCCCTTCCCCGCCTTAAATTTTCCGCCCGCTAAGTGCTCCAGCTTCAGCGCTAAGCGGCCCAGCGCCATTTTAATAGCGTCTTCCATTTAGCGTAACCTGTTTTTGGGTCGTGATCTGTAGAGTCCCTCATAGAGTCCCGACTACCTAAGATTTGGACGCCATTATTGGGCCTGTTTTTGCCGTGCTTTTCAAACGCTAGCACACGCTCTCGTGGTGAAAACAGGACCAATAATGGCGTCCAAATCTTAGGTTGTCGGGACTCTATCTATCAAGGGACTCAACAGATCACGACCCAGAAACAGGTTACGCTAAATGGAAGAGGCTATAAGTAGAAAACTTAACGATTCTTTGCCGTTAAGTGCACTTAGCGATGCTAAGAACTTTTGTGTATACCGCCCCAGTTTCTCCTCAGCCGAAACGATGCCTGCCGTGGAGGATGGCTTGGCGACGAGGAAAAGTTGCCGAACTTTATGTAATTTCTGATTTACTAGGGAGAATTTTGCGTTTTCCTTCTATATGTAGATACAGAAAGCGTTCATTTACCCATACATGTCAACAGAACGATCTTACAATATGTAATAGCGAAGAAATCCGAGGCATATAGATGCCCAGACTCAATTCTGCCCGAGGCTCAATTTTATCGATGACAGGGGCCTATATTTTTCCTTCCCCTGTCATTATTAATATGAATCTCAGGTGTCGCAACTTGGTGTGAACATGCCCTAAGTATTCACCTGTGGAAATATATTGATGTATATGTGATTGGTATCCTATTTTCTGAGAAAAATGAATGTGCGATCATGGGTGTCGGAGTGCTGCTCTGGAGGATAGCTTGGCGACGAGGGAAAGCTGCCGAACTTTATGTACTTTCTTATTTAATGAGGCAAATATTGACATGGTCTTTGTCATCATAATAAAGAATGATGATTATGCTAGTTCTAGACGCCATATCAGTCGAAAAGAACCCCACATACACGAGCTTGAGCTAAAATAACAGAGGCATGTGGATGTCCGGGCTTAATTTTGCCCGTGACACCGCCCCCATCCGTGGAGGGACCATGGACCTTTGTCGGGTGACAGCTGTCCCATGAGTTGGGCTGCAGATATGGCAAGACAGTCTTAATTTTCCCTATTCCTTCCTTCCGTCCTTCGTTCTGTCTGCCTCGATATCTGTCCCATATTTCTATTTGCTTTCTTCCTGCCTCAATCTCCTCCGTATCTTCTTTTTCTTCATCTTAAGCATGTTCGTAGGTAACAAGACATCGAACAGCAGAGCTACTTTGACGTAAATGTGCAGCAAACAACGAAATTATTGAATTCGTAGATTACGATTTAGTACAGTTTGCCTTGAAAGGAAGAAAAAATGAGAAAAGAGAATGGGTTTCTTGAACCAGCAGCTGGAGGGGGCTCCCTAGGATTGGCTGACGGTTCTGTAAACGTGCTTGCGATTCGCTGCAAGGCCAATGACGTCATCAACCAATCAGCGGCCTCGCTGACTTAGCGCGCCTCTAACTACAATCTAAGGTTTGCTTCGTGAATCTGACACTAACGTCGGTGGCTAAATCAATAGTGCGTAGTTATGTTGGTTCGTAGTTATTGAGTCTGTTTGTGAATTCGGGCCCTGGAACCTTGAGGTGGCCACGTCCAGGAGAGGTAGCAACCGCTCTGCCTGGCCAGATTAATTCTGGACTTAACCTTTCCGCACGTCACAAGTAAGCTCACCGCTCGCTAGAGTCCTGAGTGCCTGGGAGTGAGAGATAGCCCTAGCCGGCGTTCATTAGTGATTCATTCTGGAGTTAACCTTTCCGCACGGCACAGGTGAGGGCGCGAGACAGCTGAAGGCCGGTGTCCCGGATTAGGCAAGGCGAGTGGCCCGCCATCTTGAAGCCGCCCCCATTGAAAGTCTGGAATGGACCCAGACGCCAGTGGTGGACAAGGGTCATGCCCTCAGTCATGAGTGCCTGAATTGAGCAAAGGTAAGGGCGAGCCAGTCCAGTCCCTGCCGCCCCCGAGATCAGCAGGCTGGTGATGGGAGTAGGAACGGCTCCGAAACCCCCATTTAGGCACGGCACAACAACATAGTGTAGCTCTCAGGCCTCCACCAAGAAAAGGAAATTGTGTAAACCGGGTATACGGGGCATCCGCTTGGTGGACGAGGGGCAAACAGTGACCTCACCCCCCCTTTAGCTGTAACAGTGTGATCTTTCTCTCATACTTACTCTTTTCTTCCTGTTTTTGTTATGAGCGTTTTTTATTTGTGTATGCACGCCGATACGGGAAGTGAAATCAGATTGTCTAGTCAATCGGGCGGTAGCCCTGTGATATATACCTACATATGGTCATCTCTCGTGTGTAGCCCTCCAGGGAGGGCTCCCCTTCTGGCTGCCGACCCGAGAGGTGTTTTGGTAACTCCTCGAACCTCTTTCTTCTCAATTTCTGCAACATTCGCGGTCTTCGCTCTAATTTTCATTCTGTGGAACATCATCTCTCCTCCTCTAAACCTCACCTTCTCTTCCTTACCGAAACACAGGTTTCTGACGCTAATGACAGTAATCTCTACTCTGTTCCCTCCTACTATCTCTATCCTGATTTTCAATCCAAAGCTGGATGTTGCGCCTACGAGCGGAACGACATCACTTGCTCTCGTGCCCACGACCTTGACTCTTATGAATTTTCTACCATCTGGCTAAGACTTCATTGTCATTCTATTACTAAATACATCTGTGCTGTTTATCTCTCATCTAACTCTACCAACTATGTAAAATTCTTTGAGTATTTGAATTCTAAAGTGGAGCACATCTTGACCCACTCTCCCTTTGCTGAAATCTCCATCCTAGGAGATTTCAATGTTCACCACCAGCTTTGGCTTTCATCCTCTTTCACTGACCATCCTGGTGAACAAGCCTACAACTTTGCTATCCTCAACGACCTAGAGCAGTTGGTCCAGCACCCTACACGTATTCCTGACCGTCTTGGAGACCGGCCCAACATTCTAGACCTCTTCCTTACCTCAAACCCTTCTGCTTATTCTGTCAAACTGTTCTCTCCGTTGGGCTCCTCCGATCACAATCTTATTTCTGCATCCTGTCCTATCGCTCCTGTACACCCTCTGGAGCCACCGAAGAGGCGATGCTTCTGGCATTTTGCTTCAGCTCGTTGGGACGACCTGAGGATGTACTTTTCCGATTTCCCGTGGAATGATTATTGCTTCCAGGATAGAGACCCCTCTGTGTGTGCTCAGCGCATCACAGAGGTGATTGTCTCTGGAATGGAGGCATACATTCATCGTTCTTTCTCTACTCCTCACGCTAAAAAGCCTTGGTTTAATCACGCTTGTTCTCGTGCTGTCAATGATAGAGAGGTAGCTCACAAAAGGTACCAGAGCCGTCAAACTAATGCTAATTATGAACTTTACATTTCTGCCCGAAATCGTGCCAAATCTATTCTCCGACTAACCAAAAATTCTTTCATTAATAGAAAATGCCAAAACCTTGCTTTCTCTAACTCTTGCCGTGACTTCTGGCATCTAGCCAAAAACATCTCCTCCAACTTCACTTCTTCATCTTTCCCTCCACTCCTCAGTCCTGACGGCAACACTGCCGTCTCATCTATCTCTAAGGCTGAACTCTTCTCTCAAACTTTTTCTAAAAACTCCACTCTGGACGATTCTGGGCATATGACTCCTTTATGCCTGTTATAAAGATTCTTCAAAATGATGTTTTCCATGCCCTCTCTGGCCTCAATTCTCAGAAGGCTTATGGACCTGATGGAGTGCCTCCTATTGTCCTTAAAAACTGTGCCTCCGTGCTGTCACCCTGCCTGGTCAAACTCTTTCGCCTCTGCCTGTCAACATCTACCTTTTTTCCTTGCTGAAAGTATGCCTTCATACAGCCTGTGCCTAAGAAGGGTGACCTCTCCAATCCCTCAAACTACCGTCCTATAGCTTTACTTTCTTGTCTATCTAAAGCTTTTGAATCAATCCTTAACCGGAAGATTCAAAAGCACCTTTCCACTTCTGACCTTCTATCTTATCGCCAGTATGGGTTCCGCAAGGGGCGTTCTACTGGTGATATCCTAGCCTTCTTAACTGACTCTTGATCATCCTCTCTTAGCCGTTTCGGTGAAACTTTTGCTATTGCGCTGGACATATCAAAAGCTTTTGATAGGGTCTGGCACAAATCTTTGCTTTCCAAACTACTCTCCTATGATTTATATCCTTCTCTCTGTACCTTTATCTCCAGTTTCCTTTCTGACCGTTCTATTTCTGCCGTGGTAGACGGTCACTGTTCTTCCCCTAAATCTATTAACAGTGCATGTGTCCCACAGGGTTCTGTCCTATCTCCCACTCTTTTTCTGTTGTCCATTGATGATCTTCTTTCCAAAACGAACTGTCCTATCCATTCCTACGCCGATGATTCCACTCTGCATTACTCAACTTCTTTTAATAGAAGACCCACCCTACAGGAACTTAACGACTCAAGGCTGGAGGCTGCAGAACGCTTAGCCTCAGACCTTACTATTATTTCTAATTGGGGCAAGAAGAACCTGGTGTCCTTCAACGCCTCAAAAACATAGTTTCTCCACCTATCCACTCGACACAATCTTCCAAACAACTATCCCCTATTCTTTGACAACACCCAGCTATCACCTTCCTCAACACTAAACATCCTCGGTCTATCCTTAACTTAAAATCTCAACTGGAAACTTCATATTTCATCTCTTACTAAATCAGCTTCCTCGAGGCTGGGCGTTCTGTACCGTCTCCGCCAGTTCTTCTCCCCTGCACAGTTGCTGTCCATATACAGGGGCCTTGTCCGCCCTTGTATGGTGTGTGCATCTCATGTGTGGGGGGGCTCCACTCACACAGCACTTCTGGACAGAGTGGAGGCTAAGGCTCTTCGTCTCATCAGCTCTCCTCCTCATACTGATAGTCTTCTACCTCTTAAATTCCGCCGCAATGTTGCCTCTCTTTCTATCTTATATCGATATTTCCACGCTGACTGCTCTTCTGAACTTGCTAACTGCATGCCTCCCCCCCCTCCCGCGGCCCCGCTGCACTCGACTTTCTACTCATGCTCATCCCTATACTGTCCAAACCCCTTATGCAAGAGTTAACCAGCATCTTCACTCTTTCATCCCTCACGCTGGTAAACTCTGGAACAATCTTCCTTCATCTGTATTTCCTCCTGCCTACGACTTGAACTCTTTCAAGAGGAGGGTATCAGGACATCTCCCCTCCCGTATTTGATCTTGCTTTCGGCCACCTTTTGTTTCTTTTTTAGGAGCAGCGAGTAGCGGGCTTTTTTTTTATTATTGTTTTCTTTTTTTGTGTGCCCTTGAGCTGCCTCCTTTGTTGTAAAAAAAAAAAAAAAGCATTTATCGATAAGAATATTAGGAATTAGAAGAAAGATTTACCATTTTGTATTAACCAAAACATGCTACCCTTCCATCGGGAGTGAGGATTAAATCAATAAATTGTATTCTGTCTATGTCCTGTGTTAATGCATACAGCCTTCCTAGCCGAAGGTGCAGTCTCGCAATCTCCCCCACCACGACCTCCGAAGGTAACCACGACCCCACGCTACCAAACTTGGGACTGAGGATACCATCTACCTCAAGGAACAACCCATAGTAAGCTGGGGAGCAACGGACACTATCTACCAGGTGGGACAGTTGTCAAAGTCAAGTGTTGCCAGGCCTGCCAGGGCAGGGAGAGTCTGGGGACTAAACAGTTAGTTTAGTTCCGCCCCACCTGGTTCATAGAACTGCCGTTCCTCACTTACAGGCTTTGGGGGTTGCCATATTACAACCTCCTGGTGGTAGCTTACAGAGAGGGAACAGCAGGGAATCGAACCCAGCCGTACACTTTCTGTGAGGTTGAGGAATCTTAGCGTTACTATTTTTCCTCTTCCTCCCCTTTTTTTTTTATTATTTTTCAACCTGTGATGGCCAGGGGTCGAACCTCGGGGCTGTTATATTGGTACAGTTGTACCGCAGGTGGCGACACTGGGCGCACCTAACAATACCATAGCCGATCCAGGATTCAGGCGGCGGATGCTCAAACGGTCGTATCTCAACATTTGGTCCTAAATCCGCCATTGTGGTTGCAAGTGCTGCCCCGTGCGATGTTCAAAAAACGTCCTAGGCGCCATCTTGTGACGTCAGGTCACCCCTCAGCCTGACTGCTCGGAAGCGGGGCTAGGCAAGGCCTTGGCTAGGTCCGACCCAAAGAGACCATATACGTTCTATAGTCTCCTTGGTCCGACCAGTTCCGTCCTAAACCGTCGCCATTAAAGGAGTGTTTCCGCCTCACCCACATCTCCACCTCTATACACAATATAAGGTACGTGTTTGCACTCCTACTTACGTATAGCTTTACATTAAGGTGGCAAGAGTCACAGGAACGCCTTTTACGCATGATGTGTGGGTTAGTTGTGGAGATTTAAGTGTAGCCGATTTAGGCGGTGGCTTGGTTGGCATACATCAATATTTTTTAATCTCATGAAGCTCTTACAGCCTCCATACATGTGTATAGCTTTATTTCAACGTGGCAAGGTTCACAGGAACGTCTTTCACGCATGATGTGTGCATTAGTTGTGGAGATTTACTATACATTTCAGCGGCGGACAAACGCTGTTTTTCGCAAATATCTCCTAAACGAATCGTTGGATCAGTATGATATTTCAGCACACTACCTTTAACACCCGGACCTAATTTGTGGCTGACATACCATATTGCAATATGTGTTATGTTAGGAGTTTACTGATTGATATTAAGCCTAATCCAGTCATCATATCTAAGGTGTTATACAGAATCGGACGAGTGTGGGGTACTCGTCTAACCCCTCCACCAACGCCCCGAATAACCCCCAGACCACTCCTTCCCTACCCCAATATTGCAGTATCCCACTCCTCGTTTCCCTCTTCACCCCCCTACCTACACCATCCCCCTTCCCCAGCCCGAGGCTATGACTTGCGGAGGCAGGGTATAACTCATTGACTGCCGAGGCGCACCCAGGTGTTGTACAGTAATTATCAATGTGAAATACGTCTTGCCTCCATGGAATTGTACCATGCTCTTAGTTAATAATCATATATATACATATACACCTACATAACATTCTAATATATAATACAGTGATGGGAGAAATAGGGAGGGACACAAGAGTGATGAGGGAGGCGAGGAGCTAGAAGAAGAAGAGGAGGGATAATGAGAGCGAGAAGGGGAGAAGTAGTTGTGGTCAGGAATAGTTTGGGAGGGTGTTCGGGGGACACACTTTCCTTCGAATGCGTCAACATGACTCGTCGGGTTTGTGTTATTTTTCACGAGTAAACTCCTCCCATAACACATATAGTAATGTGGTATGTTAGCCATAAATTAGGTCCGGACGATAATTGTAGTGTGCTGAAATATCATACTGATCCAACGATTCGTTTAGGAGATATTTACGAAAAACAGCGTTTGTCCGCCGCTGAAATGTATAGTAGGTGTAGCCAATAAGGCTTTGGCTCGGGTGGCTTGGATTAATATTTCTTATCCCATGCACCTGTACTAATAGCCTTCATACATGTGTATAGCTTTATTTCAACGTGTCAAGGGTCACATAAAGGTCGCTCATGCATGGTTTGTGCATTAATTGTGGAGATTTAGGTGTAGCCAATAAGGCTTTGGCTCAGGTGGCTTGGATTAGTATTTCTTATCCCATGAAGCTGTAATAGCCTCCATACATGTGTATAGCTTTATTTCAACGTGGCAGGGGTCACATAAATATCACTCATGCATGGTTTGTGCATTAGTTGTGGAGATTTAGGAGTAGCCAAGAAGGCTTTGGCTCAGGTAGCTGCACTCATATTTTTTAAACGTTTCTTTCTTTATTATTATTGTTATTTGCTTTACGTCCTCAATTTATGTTTAGATAACAGC
This sequence comes from Eriocheir sinensis, assembly GCF_024679095.1. Taxonomy (NCBI): domain Eukaryota; kingdom Metazoa; phylum Arthropoda; class Malacostraca; order Decapoda; family Varunidae; genus Eriocheir; species Eriocheir sinensis. Next base: position 92,186 of record NW_026112184.1, on the reverse strand, counting down.
AACGTTGATATTTCTTTTCCTTTTAAGGGCCATTTAATTAGCTTATAATTATGTGTCTTAAATAATTGCTGTATGTTCTAGTCCTCTCTAGTAATGTTTTTTTTTTTTTTAGATAACAGCAACATTGATATTTCTTTACCTTTTAAGGGCCATTTAATTAGGTTACAATTATGTGTCTTAAATAATTACCGTATGTTCTAGTCCTCTCTAGTAATGTAGTTATTTCTGTGTTTCACAGATGGAGCTTGTTGCGGCATACATTTTCAATCACAGACTGTGCAAGGAAAGGAGATATCGGGACCCAATCGACCCACTACATGTCAGTGATGAACACCTGTTGCAGGTGTATAGATCTCCCCATCAGGAAATCATCAGGCTCTGTGATGAGTTGCACCCCCACCTGGAAAGGAGAACCAGGAGGGCACATGCACTCCCAACACACACCCAGGTTCTGGCTACACTAAGGTTTTTGCGAGTGGCAGCTTTCAAGGTGTTATTGGAAACGGTGTTGGAAATGACCAATCAAGGGCCAATGATAAAGTAACTCGGGTGCTTTGTGAAAAGGCCAGTCATGAGATAAGATGTCAACCACAGCAATAGACATTAATAGAATTTTTAAGATAGTTTTCATGCATTTCATAATGATAAATAATGGATTAATGAATTTTCAACTTCACAGGAGACAGTGTGTATCCTCTTTAGCCATTCCTGATGACCCCAGTTGCACGCCCGACAACACATGGGGAGGAACGATACAACAAGTCATCACAGGACAAGATGCGTTGTCGAACGGACCTTTGGGATCCTCAAGTCAAGGTGCAGGTGCCTACATAAGTCAGGAGGAAGTTTGCAGTATGACCCCAAGAAGACTATGAAGATTGCGACTTCTTGTATGCTTCTGCAAAACCACTGAGTGGATCGCTGCAGAAGTACCAGTTCAGCCTGTGAGAAACAACAGACTGATTCCTGGTCAAGTTGTCAGGCAGGAAATTATTAGAAACTTCTTTTCCCGAGTATAGGTAGGCATATGTAGACCTTGCAGTTAGTAATAGATTACTTTCAAATGTAAATGTGCAGAACTCACAGTCGGAGGCATAAGAACAAAACAAGAAATCATAATGGCCAAATGTTTGGCATTCTTGATCATAATTTATATGGCGATTATTATTAATATGTAATTAATATCAGCTTACACCTGCAGATTGCGTATGGTGCACCGGTGGCCGAGTGGTCAGTGTGTGTACGTGGTGATCCAGAGGACTCTACTCCCACCGCAAGACGCTGAGAGTTTTCAACCATTGACAAGTGGCGGAGGGTTACCAACATGATGCCCAGCAGATCTTCAGTCAACCCTAACTTCAGCGTCTTTGATCAAGAGGGGCACCACCTCCACACCACACATTCTTATCACCTAGTTTGATACCCTACTTGTCCATCTCACATCCCCCATGTATCTCAGCATTCTGCACTCTTGGCTCCATGTCATCCTCTCCAACTTGTTGGTTCGTATAGCATAACCGGCCTCACATACATAGAAGTGTTCAATATACCTAGGCTATAATATTATATTTAAGGACTCTTATACGAGGTATCACCCCATACAGAGGTGTCGAAGTAAGTCTGTCTGATGGTAGGCTGGCTGACTGCTGTCGGGACCCAAGCCAGCATGCCCTGGGGGTTGTGTGCGGGAGGAGGAAAGAGGGAAAAGGACAAATGGTGTGTGTGTCATTATCAGGGGTATCCACGGTGGAGTGCAAACACTCAGTAGTTGTAGTCAATGCTTAATTAAGTTGAGTGGTGTTAGACCGAGTGAGCAGGTTTTTTACCACATGTTAGTGGGAACACTTGATAGGTTTTCTTCGTGTGTTGGTGTGACTTGTTTCTTGTGTTTACATATTAGTTTATAATTAGACTAAGTTCTAAGTGTTATGAGCGACAATTTAGTCTTATATGGCTGAATCCTGTCCCTTGACCCTTAGTTCATCATCAGAATCTCTAAACAAATATATTTACCGTAAGTAATATTCTTAAAGTCACGCTTCCCATATTATTTGGCAGATGATAATCCTGTGTGCGATAATGGTGCCTTATAAGACTTGGTAAATAAACTACTAATTTTACTCTCTGGTTTAAGTGATCAACAATTAATTCTACTTTGAGGAACAATCAACCAACATTATTAAGGAGTGCCCATGCCAGGCACGACATTAAGAATATTTTTCTGTTGACCAGCAGACTTACTATAGTCAAACCATTTCAAAATGTCTGTTGAGGCAGTGGCTTCTGCAGGTCCTTTCCTCCCTACTGCTTTGCCACACAGCTCCAATTACCTATTTCCTCTGTTTCCTGTCCCCTCTTTCACAAACTGGGCACCTGTAATGCACCCCTACTTGATTCACATTTCTCAGCCCTGAGCATCTCTTTGTGGCACCACTTATAACCCCCTGTGCACAGGGCAGAGTTAGTAGCCATTTCTCTTCTACACCAACTACCTTCCTGTATATATGATTTCTCAGTAATTACTTATTTGTTGTGCTGTATTAGCTGTTACGTGCTACATCAAGCTGTAATATCTACTCAAGCTGCAGGTTAATCCAATAAAAAAAAAGTGAATGACTAAGTCATGTGTTATTATTCCCAAGCTCCATTGGCAATGGCGAGTACACATTATATAACTGAAGCATATTACACATTCATTAAACACAATTAAAACTAACTACCCTAATCAAGTTAAATCTAGCCTAACCTGATCTGACCTAATTAAACTAAATATAAGGTAACCTGGCCTTAATGCCTGCTCCCAAAATTAAATAAATGGAAATAAATATGATATCAATTTGCAAAATATACCTGAGGAACAAAAAGAGAGAGAATGACAAGAATTGAACTATGAAACAAGAATTGTTGGCTTCAAGATGACCTCAACTGACTAAGAATAACAATTAAGATCTATACAATGTGACAGGTCAGAATTGAGTCTTGAAAATGATTTCTGATGATTAAGGATGACATGATCTACTGAATGACAACAATTGTCTGCTTTGAAAATTACCTCAGCTGAAATGATATTGCATGCATTTAACCTTTTTACATCCCTCTCCAACATCCTATCCCATTCGGTCACAGCTGTTACCATAATCCCCTTTTCTCTCTTATATACATCACTCAAGTAGCATGTGCTCAATCATATCGTCAACCCCCCTTTCACCCATACATGAATGTCACACATTGCTTCCCCCCATCAGGCACCCGTGCTCCCACCTGCCTCTCCCTTGTCCATCGCCCTTGCCAGGCCGGGCCCCAGTACTTGCTTCTTCTGAGCACTGTCAAACCTCTTCCTTAGCTCCCTCATCTCACTCCTCAATGCACGTATTATGCATTCCTGAGCCTCTAACTCCCTCTCGTACCCACACACATAGCATATGTTGTTCACCTCTAACCCACACCTCTTTGCCGCGCCTGACAACTGCCCCACTTCTAAAATCTTGACCGTCGTTATTTCCAGCACGGTAACCTCCTCCGGCCAATACTCACTAGTCTTCCCCATCTTAGCTTGGCTGTACGGACTTGAGGAAATACTGACTCGCGGTAGTTTTCGTCGCTGGCGCCGTTTTTTTGCAATCACCTTCCTTGATCCTGATTGGCTGTCTTTTTTGTTTCACTGATTTCCATTGGTTGCAATCACATCAGCTGGTGAGCTGCCCGCCCTCTACCGCCTCACTCGTGAACCATAGGGCTGACCCTTAGCACGCAGCGGCGACCGCGCTGTGCATCGCTGCGGAGGAGGATCCTAGCGGGGAGCAAACTTGCGACACACCCGTGACTTACAACCGTCTCCGGGGATAAGTTACCACCATAGCTGGGCACGATAACAGAAAACCTTATTCCCGATAACCGATAACTGATAATGAAAAACCTTATCGGTGATAACCGATATTCGTTAACTGGAGACACATATATAGGCGATAACCGATAACCGATACCCGATATAAATCCACAATTCCGATACTAGCTAGCGATAAGTCCGATAGGCGAAAACGATACTATATTGATATTTCAAATAAAAAAAAACATAGATGAACTCAAATTTTCATTATCTGTATTTTAGAAAACTTACAAAACCTGAAAACCACACGTTGACACGTACCTATGGACGGTAATACTAGAAACGTCTGAACCGGTGTTGTGTTATTTGGCGTCCCCACCATCGAAACACTGGTCTCTCATGAACTGCTGAACTGCGCATGCTCAGTCCAGCAAGCGTACACCTGTCCAGTCTCACAAAGATTCATAACCGTAATTAAGAGTTGCTGAAAGGCTGAATCAGACATACAGTACCACTACCACCATCCCCGCTGTTTCTAGAACGACGCTCTGTACGAGTTGTATTTATATGTACAGAGTGTCGTTCTAGAAACAGCTAGGATAGTGATACTGTCTGTCTGATTCAGCCTTCCAGCAACTCTTAATGTGTTAAAAAGCTTTGTGAGACTGTACAGGGCTACGCTTACTGGTCTGAACATGCACAGTTCGCGAGAGACCAGTGTTTGTAAACAAAAGCGCCAGCTTTTGACGATGGGACACCAAATAACACAACCCCGGGTGCCTTCAATACCATGGCATGCTCACAAACGAATATGGAATATCAAATTTAAGGTAGTGAATGATCATTTTGGGGGCAAAGTT
>NW_026112184.1:5000-82500 GCF_024679095.1 Eriocheir sinensis | reverse complement strand
CTTCCGTAGCCACCCCCGTTGACCCCCCCAACCTCCACTTCCAGTCCCCCCCGCTGAGGCAACCCCCACTTCCGTACATTTGTTACTACTTATATATATATATATATATATATATATGTGTGTGTATATATATATATATATATATATATATATATATATATATATATATATATACACAAACACATTTGAAAACAGTAGGAACTCTTTGCTTCACAAAAAAAGTTTCCTGGTGTGGCTGTCCCTTGAGAGAGCAATCACTTATGGGCGGAGATGTGACACTCATTAAGGAGTGACAAGCCAAAATAAGAGGCCTATACTGCTACTACACTAAACATGCGGTTGTGGGCGGAGCAAGCGTACGGGATCCCTTGTACAGCGGTGCCGCGTGTCTCCTAGCCCGCGATGTAGAAATGTTCTAATATAAGTGAAACTTATGCAAATATGCATACACATTTAATCTTAGTATTATAACGTATGGAAGAACAGTTAACTTATTATGGATAAGATATTTGTAAGCATACAAAGAAACGTGGCATACATATTTTACAATGCTGCTAAAAAAAATGCTATACTTATTATTGATTTTCCCCTACGTTTTGGGATGGGTATGGGGTTTCACAATTATATGTAGATTATATCGTGAAGGAATGTACGTTAAAATAAGCTGACATAAGTACAAAAAAAACTATTAAAATCCTCGCAGCGGTAACACTCCCGGCCAACACCCTGACACGCCCGCCATCCACACATGTGGAGAGGTCAGGTGACTCCACTCAGGTCAGTCGGCGTCCTTGACCAGACACGATCGATATGGCTGCTCCACCAACACTCTCCCAGCATCTACATAGCCAAACAAAACAAGTTATCTTCAATGTCCGCCAGTATTTTGAACAGGAGAAGCAGAATGGAAGCACTCTTGAAGCCCTGTCAAAGGTTACTCGTCGCACAGCTGCAGCAACTCATGTCAGCGAAAGAACTGTGGAAAAAATTAACAAAGAAGCGAGAGAAAATGTAGAGAATCGCGCTCCCAAGTTTACATCTCCCAAGAAAAGGCAGCGATCAAAACCAACATGAACTTCTTTGATAACTTCAATGAAGATGTACTGCACAGAACAATTTTGCAGTTCTACGTAAGAAAAGAAATCCCCACACTCGAAAAAATTCATGAAGAAGGGAGGGAGGGAGGAATTAAGAGAGAGAGAGAGAGAGAGAGAGAGAGAGAGAGATTTACATAAATTTACATAGAAAATCAGACCACACAGACCCCATGGTCCAGACTAAGTGGTCTGTCCTTAAACCTAAGTGAATTTACACTAATCAGATGGCTCCAAAACGTTGCTTTTCTACTCTAGTTAATATTAAGTTCAAGGAAGTGACGGTCGAGCTTGTTTTTAAAGGAGTCAATCGTGTTACACTGGATCACCGATGGTGGGAGCTTATTCCATTCTCGCACTACAACGTTGGTGAAGAAAAATTTGGTGCAGTCTGAATTTACTTGTCTACATTTGAGTTTTATGACATTGTTACTCGTTCGCAAAGTGTCATCTATCATAAACAATTTTGTTCTGTCTACATTCGTGAAACCATTAAATATTTTAAAACATTCGATCAGTTTACCTCGGAGGCGACGTTTCTCAAGAGAGAACATGTTAAGGGTGGAAAGCTTTTCTTCGTAGGATTTGTTGCGCAAGGAAGGGATCATTTTTGTTGCCCGACGCTGAACACCTTCTAATTTAGCAATGTCCTTTGCATGGTGAGGAGACCAAAACTGTACCGCATATTCAAAGTGGGGTCTGACTAAACTATTGTAGAGCGGAAGTATTACATCTTTATTCTTGAATAAAAAGTTTCTTTCAGTGAAGCCCAACATTCTGTTCGCTTTATTTGCTGCATCGATGCATTGATGTGAGAATTTGATGTTTGACGCGATTTTGACCCCCAGGTCCTAACGCATTGAACGCTTGTGAGTTTAACGCCGCGCATTTCGTAATCGAACTTCTTATTTCTTATTCCAACTTGAAAGACCTGGCACTTGTCTACGTTAAAGGGCATTTCCCATCTATCTGACCAAGATGAAATTTTGTGCAAATCCTCTTGGAGGCTTTGCCTGTCTTCGTCAGTGAGAACCGAGTTACCAATCTTTGTGTCGTCTGCAAATTTACTAATGCGATTATTGAGTCCAACATCCACGTCGTTGATGTAAATAATGAAGAGCACTGGGCCAAGAACAGAGCCCTGAGGGACGCCGCTAGTGACCGGCGCCCACTCTGAGTTAAATCCGTCAATCACCACTCTTTGTTGTCTGTTGCTCAACCAATTCGCGATCCATTGGTTTACTTGACCGTCAATACCTATTTGCTTTAATTTATAAAGTAATTTATGATGTGGGACTTTTTCAAACGCTCTCTGGAAATCAAGATAGACTACGTCCAATGATTTGGTTACGTCATAAACTGAGAAGAGGTCGTTATAAAAGGTCAATAGGTTTGATAGGCAGGATCTTTTGTTACGGAAGCCATGTTGTGAATCCCCAATTAATGAGTGGCTTTCGAGGTAAGTCACAATTTTGTCTCTAATTATGCTCTCAAGTAGCTTACCTACAATTGAAGTTAGACTAATGGGTCGGTAGTTACCTGTTTTTTTTTTGTCTCCTTTCTTAAAAATCGGTGTCACGTTAGCCTTTTTCCAATCCGAAGGGACGATGCCTTGTCGCAAGGACATATTGAATACGGTTGTGAGGGAGGAGAGTATTTCGCTCTTTGTTTCTTTAAGCAGTATAGGATATACTTTATCGGGTCCAGGACTTTTATTTGTTTTAAGTGAATGGAGAGCTTTAAGGACTTCATCGGTTGTTATTTCAAAATTAGGCAATGCATGCTCGAGATTTACATTAGTACTGGTGTTGGTGGTAGCGGGAGGAAGACTGTTAGTATTAAACACTGAGGAAAAGTAATTGTTTAAGAGGTTTGCAATGTGTTGGCTGTCAGTCACTAGTGCACCGTCGCTGTTTGTTAAAGGTCTAATTCCACTTCTGATCGCCTTTCTGTTGTTTATGTAACTGAAGAAAGATTTCGGATTATTTTTACAGTTGGCTGCAATATTTTCTTCGTATCTACGCTTTGCCTGACATACTAATCTTTTTACTCGTCACCTGGCATCATTATAAAGTCTAATGTTTTCGGGCGTGCCTTGTTCTTTCTTTAGCTTGTAAGACAATTTTCTCTCCTTGACTGAGTGTTTAATTTCGCTATTAAACCAAGGTGGGCTTTTATTAGTGTTATTTCGCTTCTCGCACAAGGGGACGAATGCGTTCTGCTGAGTGAGTAAATGATTTTTAAAGCTTAGCCAGGCTTCCTCTACATTGCCGTCATCTGATAGTTGTATTTCTGTTAGTTTTTGTCGGATTTCTACGAAGTTAGCTCTTTTGAAATTGGGTATCTTTATTTTATTTTCAGTCACTGATGTTTGAGCTCTACTGTCGACGCGCACTAATTTATGATCGCAAGAACCGAGGTGTTCTCCTACCGTGACATTACTGACTAGGTTATCTTGGGTCGTTATAACAAGGTCGAGTATGTTATTTTGTTGAGTTGGTTCAGAAATCATTTGGCCTAGATAATTTTCTTCTAAAAACTCGATCATTCTATGTGACTCGCCTTCTGTACCTGACAGTGTCGCCCAGTCGATATGGGGGAGGTTAAAGTCTCCTAATATCAGTGAGTCGTTGTTATTAAGTGACTGCCTTAAAACGCTGTACTTTTCAAGGTCAAATCCTTTTGAGAGAGAGAGAGAGAGAGAGAGAGAGAGAGAGAGAGAGAGAGAGAGAGAGAGAGAGAGAGAGAGAGAGAGAGAGAGAGAGAGAGAGAGAGAGAGAGAGGCAACCAAGGTGCGGTTAAAACGTGGCAACGCTGTACTGCCGCTTATTCCCTAGACTCCTAGAGGCCTACGTTACAGCCGCACGTTTGAGCTGGTAGTAGTGTAGGCGGGGCCAGGAACTCGTGTGTGTGTGTGTGTGTGTGTGTGTGTGTGAGAGAGAGAGAGAGAGAGAGAGAGATTTACATAGATTTACATAGAAAATCAGACCACACAGACCCCATGGTCCAGACTTGGTGGTCTGTCCTTAAACCTAAGTGATTTTACATTAATCAGAAGACTCCAAAACGTTGCATTTCTACTCTAGTTGATATTAAGTTGAAGGAAGTGACGGTCGAGCTTATTTTTGAAGGAGTCAATCGTGTTACACTGGACCACTGATGATGGGAGCTTATTCCATTCTCGCACTACAACGTTGGTGAAGAAAAATTTGGTGCAGTCTGAATTTACTTGTCTACATCTGAGTTTTACGCCATTGTTCCTCGTGCGCAAAGTGTCATCGATCATAAACAATGTTGATCTGTCTACATTCGTGAAACCATTAAGTATTTTAAAACATTCGATCAGTTTTCCTCGGAGGCGACGTTTCTCAAGAGAGAACATGTTAAGGGTAGAAAGCCTTTCTTCGTAGGATTTGTTGCGCAAGGAAGGGATAATTTTCGTTGCCCGACGCTGAACACCTTCTAATTTAGCAATATCCTTTGCATGGTGGGGAGACCAAAACTGTACCGCATATTCCAAGTGGGGTCTGACTAAACTGTTGTAGAGCGGGAGTATTACATCTTTATTCTTAAATAAAAAGTTTCTTTTAATGGAGCCCAACATTCTGTTCGCTTTATTTGCTGCATCGATGCATTGCTGTGAGAATTTGAGGTTTGACGCGATTTTGACCCCCAAGTCCTTGACGCATTGAACGCTTTTGAGTTTAACGCCGCGCATTTCGTAATCAAACTTTTTATTCCTCGTTCCAACTTGAAGGACCTGGCACTTGTCTACGTTAAAGGGCATCTCCCATCTATCCGACCAAGCTGAAATTTTGTGCAAATCCTCTTGGAGGCTTTGCCTGTCTTCGTCAGTGAGAACCGAGTTACCAATCTTTGTGTCGTCTGCAAATTTACTAATGCGGTTATTGAGTCCAACATCCACGTCGTTGATGTAAATAATGAAGAGCACTGGGCCAAGAACCGAGCCCTTTCTTTCATTCTTCTTTCTTTATTCCCTTATTTCTTTCTTGCTTTCTCTATCTTTTTCTCCTTTTCTTCTTTCCTTTCATTCTTCTTCACATATTTTGAGGAGGGAGGGAGAAGAGGGGAATGGGGTAATATGGGGGTGGAGGAGGAAGAGGAGGCGGCGAGATCGTTTTGGAAAGGAACACTCTCTCTCTCTCTCTCTCTCTCTCTCTCTCTCTCTCTCTCTCTCTCTCTCTCTCTCTCTCTCTCTCTCTCTCTCTCTCCCTGGCACAAAAACTTTGCGGGTATGTAGATCATTACTAACATTTTGACAGTGATATTTATTTGCGTGTAAATTATTACAAAACTAGTAAAAGACAATTATTAAGTTGAACCTGTATAGAATAAACCTTAAGAGGAGAGAGAGAGAGAGAGAGAGAGTGTCTGCCCCTTCTTCCCGCTGTTTCTCTCTCTCTCTCTCTCTCTCTCTCTCTCTCTCTCTCTCTCTCTCTCTCTCTCTCTCTCTCTCTCTCTCTCTCCTCTTAAGGTTTATTCTATACAAGTTCAACTTAATAATTGTCTTTTACTAGTTTTGTAATAATTTACACGCAAATAAATATCACTGTCAAAATGTTAGTAATGATCTACATACCCGCAAAGTTTTTGTGCCAGGGAGAGAGAGAGAGAGAGAGAGAGAGAGAGAGAGAGAGAGAGTGTTCCTTTCCAAAACGATCTCGCCGCCTCCTCTTCCTCCTCCACCCCCATATTACCCCATTCCCCTCTTCTCCCTCCCTCCTCAAAATATGTGAAGAAGAATGAAAGGAAAGAAGAAAAGGAGAAAAAGATAGAGAAAGCAAGAAAGAAATAAGGGAATAAAGAAAGAAGAATGAAAGAAAGGGGAGAGAGAAAGAAAGAGAAATCAATAAATGAATAAATAAATAAAGAGAAAAACAAACAAAGAGAGAAGGAAAGGAGAAAGAGAGAGAAAAAAAGAGATAAGAAGAATGACAGAAAGAAAGAAAAAAAAGAAGAGGGAAGGAAACAAAGAAAGAAAGCAAAACAAAGAGAGAAAGGAAGAGATAAAAGAAAGAAAGAAGAATTAAGAAGAAAGAACTAAATTGAGGAGAGAGAAGAAAAGAGAGAAAGAAAGAAAGGAAGGAAAAAAGAAAAAAGAAAGAGAGAGAAGATTGAAAGATATAAAGAAGAAGAATGAAAGGGAAAAGGAGAGAAGAAGAATAGAAGAAGAAAGAGAAAAGGGAGAAAGAGAAAGAAAAACAAAGAAAGAATCAGAAGAATGAAGGAGAAAGAGAGAAAGAAAGAAAGCAGAAAGAATAAAAAGGAAGGAACAGAGTAAGAAAGGAAGGAAGAAAGGTACTGAGCGAGTAATCACTTATAAGAAAAACAAGGAAAAAAAGCCGGAGAAAATGAGAGGTGGGCGGAGCGGCGGAGGTCATTAAGTATTGGGACTTAAGCGAAAATGAGGTGATAGTAGGAAAAGTAGCTGGCGGGAGACAGAGAGAGAGAGAGAGAGAGAGAGAGAGAGAGGGGATGGAGCATTATATGTAAGCCATTCATTCAGGTCAGGTCATGACCAGGTCGCGAAAGCTATTGGTTGAGCGGTCGGGAGAGAGGGGGTGTCCGAAACGGGCTAACTTCCTTGCCAAACCTGGAGGTTACACTTTTATCGTATCCGATTAGAGGTAAAGTCACCCATGATGACTACTTCTATTGAAGGACATAAAAAAAAAAAAACTACATTAAACTGCAGTTATCAGAAAAGTTACAAGGAGGAAAATATACTATTATTATATACAGATTAAATTCAATGAAATGTATAACACAAACATTATTGCAGTAACTTCAACAAAGTTAATGTTTGTTAACACCGAGACACTCCAATATGCCTCTCAATGTTGCCAGGAACATCAGAGCGAACTTTGCTGTATAGCATAATATGCAAATGAATTAGGAACATCAGATAATAAAAGTTAATAAGGTAATAAGGAACCAAATTTCCTAAATGTGAAATCTATTACAGGCTGGAGAACTGTCCCTCCATGACTTTTCACTGCTTGTTAAAACACTACAGAGGATATATTCTCACCTGAGCCAGTCGCCTCACGTCTTAAGTTTCCGAGCTTCTTCTTGGTGTGGCGCTTGAAGTCGGGGAACTTCACGCGCACCTCCTCCACGCTGCCCCCGACCCCACTCACGGCGTTGACCTCCTCCACCACAGCTTCCCAAGCTCGTTGTTTGGCTGCAGCGGTGAGGCAAGATGACAGTGGCCCTGTGATGGTGTGCCATCTTTGCCGCACCTCTGTGATGAGGGCTAAAACTTCCTCGGTGGAAAAATTGGGCCGCCTTCTCTTCACAGCTGACGCCATGTGATGAAAGTGAGGCGCGCTGCTGGCGTTAGCGTCGCCGAACCTTCGTCATTGTTATCCATATACAACAGAATGCTCACCAAATGACGTAAAACTATGAAGGTAACATACAGAAACGTGCAGAATATTGTATAAGCGATTATATTTTTATTTCAGAGATAAATATACAATTAACGTGCCTTCATTCGTGAAAAACACATCTTATTGAGGGATTACAACGCTAATTATCTGTTTTAAGGCAGTATTTACCCCTGTACAATACACATGTCTTGATTTTGAAGTCTGTGTATTGGTAAACAAACGACACGTGAAAGCTGAAATACAGCATCAAAGGTCGCACGTGATTGGCTATCCAGCCCAACCAATCGTTGCTAGGGTGCGAGTTACCGGAGCGTTACCATAGCGTTGATGAATCCCGTGTTTGAAAGATGCCGCAGCTGTGGTAGCGCTCCGGTAAATGTGAGAGATACCGGAGGCGTAGCTGGTAAGATTGATGAATCCAGCACCTGGGGCTGGCTTCATCAATCTTACCACGCCTCCTCTGGGCGTAATTAGATGCGTTTTTTTTTACGAATGAATGCACGTTACTTGTATATTTATCCTTGAAATAAAAATATACTCGCTTATGCAGCCTATATTCTGAACATTTTTATATGTTACCTTCATAGTTTTCCGTCGCTAACGCCAACAGCGTGCCTCGCTATCACAAGATTGGGTATTATTTTAATGTTTGCCCATATTCACCCCTCTCAACCAAAATTGGCTAGGGGGCCATTGTCATCATGCCTCACTGGTGCAGCCAAGCAATGGGCATGGGCGTGGGGAGCTGTGGCTGGTGAGGTGAATGGCGTGAGTGGCTTCGTGAGTAGTGTGAAGGAGGTCAGAACAAAATTCTACGACGTTAAACTCCACAGCAAGAATATTGGAGACTTGAGACGGGAGGTGACTGTCACAGATGAGAACATTATTCCCTCTGCAGTGTTTTAACAAGCAGGGAAAAGTCATATGGGTAGACAGGTCCCTTTATAGAGAGAGTCCCGATATAGGCGGCCCTATGTATAGGGCTGCTGGGCGCCATTTTTGGCCCTTCGAGCACCGCGCCGACTTTGAACGGAGGTATTAAAAACATAATTTTACCAATTTTGGAAGCGGATTCGGCTGCTTTTCAATGTAACAATGCCTTGCTGACTAGCTTTCGGTTATTGCAACATGCCACAGAGGGGATACAAAGTGTATTAATTAACTGCAAAGCCGCTGAAAAGACAGAGGTGTGCTAACAGTCAGTCGTCTTGACAGCAAGACACACACACTGCCATTGTGTGTGTCTTGCTGTCATAACCGCCCTCCCTTTGTACCGTGTATGGAAACCATTGTGAGAGAGACACAGCTACAAGGACGAAGCTATCGTTCGCATCAGGTTCAGACACCGAAGCTGATGAAGGAAGCTGGCCCTTATGGCCAAAATTATTCGGTCTGATCTCTCCCACAGGGCTCTAGCTGTTATAACAGACTCACAATAGATATTTCACAGTCTCATCAAGGCCACAGTCTAATAGACTGGACGTGTTACAAGAGTTTAGACTTTAGATAAACAGAAGCTAGCTTTGTAGCAGTCAAAGCTCAAATTCCGTGCTTCTTCCCCTCAGTGACACCAACAAGATGGGCGCTACAAGCACAGACTAATAGGTGTATTTGTATTGTCTCAGTCCGTGTCGCGTCTTCAATGTTTAACTTTTCTTGTATTCGTTTTTCTTTGACTCTCCGTCCATGTCCTTTTGTTGCCCACCTTTACACATTGTTCCACACACACACATCAACACTTATGTCATCCACACAGTACAACATCCACACAAACGCATACACAAACAAACACCTATTCTATGTGTTGTGCGTACCTTAATGACCTGTGTATGTTTGCCCAAATAAAGTAACCCTGACGGATATTGAGTTTCTCTATCCGGGAACCTATTAGCACTTGAGAACACTCGCTACCACCAACAATTGGTGACCCTGCAGTGTTGCTAAGGTTCAAGGTGGCTTATAGCCGGTGCCTTTCAAGGGCACTCTCTCCCAGAGGGTGAACCTGAGTCAGAAGCATCTGATTCATTCGTCCTACCCTCTCCTGGGGCAATAAATCTTATCCCGCTCGGGGTTCGTGGGATTGAGTCTCGGGCCGGGAGAAGTATTACGCCGTGGACGTAGTTGCCACCTACAGGGTTTCTCCCCCACCCTCCCCCAGGCACCCTCTGTGCCCTCCTCCAGACGCCTTCTGCGTCTCCTCCAGGCACCCTCTGTGCCCTCCTCCAGACGCCTTCTGCGTCTCCTCCAGGCACCCTCTGTGCCCTCCTCCAGACGCCTTCTGCGTCTCCTCCAGGCACCCTCTGTGCCCTCCTCCAGACGCCTTCTGCGTCTCCTCCAGGCATCCTCTGTACGCCTCCTCCAGGCACCCTCTGTGCGCCTCCTCCAGGCACCCTCTGTGCGCCTCCTTCAGGCACCCTCTGTGCGCCTCCTCCAGGCATCTTCAGCGCCTCCTCCAGGCATCCTTAGTGCCCCCTGGTGCTCCTCCCAGCGCTCACCCACCCACCCCTCCTCCTCCCTGCCTTTCCGCTGGTACGGCGACTGAGACACGCACACCGTGTGACACTACACACTCAGTGAACACTCAAACACAGTGCGACACATACTAACACATGTGCCACACACCCAGTGTACACGCCTCACAGACTCAGTGTACACGCAGACACAGTGTGACACCCCCCTGGGATTACAAGCTGTCCCATGGATTAACCACCGCCTCCTGGATCTACCACCGCCTCCTGGATCTACCACCGCCCTCTTGGATTATCCTACACCTGTGGATCTTTGTGTACAGTGCAGTGTGTCCATCAACAGTTCAGTGCAGCAAGTTCCCAGCAACAGTTAGTATCACAGTGTTACCCACTAAGTGTACAGTGTTGTTTTACAGTGCCTTCTTGGACACTGGTTCACTCCCCGGGCCACTGAGGTTCCTAGCACGCGCCAGTGCCTATAGTACACGCAGTTCGTTCTACTCTCACGGACTGCCGTGGCCCCTGGCCCGTTTTACGCCAGCGCCCTTGCCAATCTGCTCTACACCGTTCAACTTCACCATGCCTGACGACGACAACTCTTCCGCTGCGGCGGCGGTGTCCTTCAAAGCGCCGCCCTTCTGCTCACAGGACCCGTCCATATGGTTCTCGATTTTGGAATGCGGATTCAAGACTTTCAAATTTACTAACAGCCTTACTCAGTACACACACGCTGTTAGCCTCCTGCCCGCCGACGTCCTTCCACAAGTCTCTGACGTCATCGCCTCAGCCTACAACTCCGATCATGCCTATGAAGACCTAAAGACTGCCCTACTCCAACGCCTTCAGTCTTCTGTCGCCATCCGCCTCCGTGAACTTCTCTCCAAGGAAGAGTTGGGTAATGAGAAACCAACAGACCTCCTACGCCGCATGAAGCAGCTGCTCGGCGACAAGTACCAGTCTTTCGACCCTGACTTGTTCAAACAGCTGTTTTACCAACGTCTGCCCCCTGCTGTCCAGCGCAGCCTCTTCAGCGTCAAAGACGACCTGAAGCCCGACGCCATTGCCAAGTTAGCAGACGAATTCATAGCAACTCTACCTGGACCACTAACTTCTTCAGTGTCTTCCGTCGCCTCCCAAGGGACTACTCAATTTGACGAACTCGTCAAGCAAGTCTCCCTGCTCGCGACGAAAGTCACCTCTCTTGAGGAGCGGCTCGACCGCCGCCGCTCTCACTCCCCCGTTCCTCACCGACGTCGGCGCCGCTCCCGTTCGAGAAGCCCAGGACTCTGTTGGTACCACAACAACTTCGGCGAGAAAGCCATGAGGTGTACCACCCCGTGCACTTAAAAGGTGTCAAACTCCAAGGACGAACACTAGTGCAGCATAGTGCTCGTCACCAACCCTCGGCGCTGCTCCACCTTCATGATTGCCGTTCCAACACCAAGTTCCTGATTGACACCGGCGCTGATGTCAGTATTATCCCAGCAACCGCCAGTCAGCGAACTCTACCTCCACTCTTGCACCTGTACGCCGCCAACGGTACCAAAATACCTGTCTACTCGCGACACACCATGCAAGTGGACCTTTACCTACGACGTTGCTTCGAATGGACCTTCTACGTCGGGAACGTCTCGCAGGCAATCCTCGGAGCAGACTTCCTAAGGCACTTCAACCTCTTATCTTAGTCGACGTTAAAGGTCGGAGGTTGGTTGACCCGCTCACTTCCATCTTCTCCAATGCACAACCAGCACCAACAGCTCGCAACTCGCCGTCGTTCACAAGACCACCAGTTCGCTGCCCTGCTCAAGTCCTTCCCCACGCTTACACAGCCCTATTCAGCCAGCCTGCCCGTCAAGCACCACGTTACGCATCACATCGAGACTACAGGACCTCCAGTATACGCCAAGGCCCGTCGCTCAGCTCCTGAACGCTACCGTCAAGCCAAGGCCGAGTTCGAGTCTATGTTGCGTCATGGTATTTTACGGCCCAGCAGCAGAAACTGGTCATCAGCCCTCCACGTCGTCCCCAAGAAGAACGTCGACATATACGTCCCTGTGGAGACTACCGTGCCCTTAACTCGTGCACTAAGTACAGATACCCTGTACCAAACATCCAGGAATTCTCGTCCCAACTTGCTGGTTCCACCATCTTCTCACTTGTGGACCTCGTCAAGGCCTTTCACCAGATTCCAGTCCATCCTGACGACATACCGAAGACTGCCGTCATCACGCCCTTCGGTCTCTTTGAATACGTCAGGATGCCGTTTGGACTCATGAACGCGGCCCAGACCTTTCAACGCTTCATCGACGAAGTTATCCGCGGCTTACCCTTCTGCTTCGCCTACATAGACGATCTACTCATCGCTAGCCCGGATGAAGGGGGGGTTTCCACCTGAAAAATGAAAAAAAAAATTTTTTTCTACGGATTTTCGGATATAAATGCTCTTAACACTTTTATCTTGCATCTTATAAGTCCTGCACGCATCAAACTATGTCCCTTTAACCGTTTAAAGGGCTGGCGCTTCAATCTACTATTTCTCCTTTATTTTTCATTATTTGAACGAATTTCTTGAACTTATGAAGTCTACCATTCAAAACGTTTTCTTTCTCACCAAGAAATGATCTTGATCCTGATCTCACAGGCGGCTTGGGATTTCTCCCCAGCCAGGCCTTTGTATCGGCAGCTCCTGCGAAAAGAAAACAAAAGAGAGCGGTCGTGACAGCCACACAAGGTAGACGTGCAGGATATCTCTCCTTGTCTGCCGGCTACCAGCTGCTCAGAGTTCCACGGCTGTGCGAGGCGACACGGCCTCCACCATGGTCAGCCAGTCAGGTGGGCCGCCCCTAGAACTCATCCACACCGAGGCCGAGACCCTAGAGGACGTCAACATGACAGACCCGTCTCTTGGCGAGGACCCCCACCAGCAGGCCAAACGTCAGAAGACGTCCCCGTCACCGGCGGAGGCCCAGCCGGGCCAGCAGCCCCCTACTCCTTCCGCTACACCAACCTTGCCGTCATACACCAGAGCATCCTTCCTCCTGCGGACCAAGAATGGCGCGCAGGTATTCAACAACCCCAGGAAGGTGTCGCAAGCCCTCACCTCCTCTCCAGTGGGGAAGTATATCCTGGAAGGGGAAACCCGTGCCCTGGGTAACGGTACGGCCCTCGTCATCGTCGTCTTTGCCCACAACCTACTCAAGGTTCCGGATCTCTCCAAGCCCTCCTTCCTCCTGGGAGAATGGGAGGTTACCTGCAGGAGAGCGGAGAAGGAAGACGACAAATACAACTACGCCAGGGTAGGGCCGCTGGCTGAAGACACCACGATGGAAGAAATCCAGGCCGGATTCAAGACCCTAGATGGAGGTGAGTGTCTGGAACTCGCCTGGATTCCACCGCACCTTCTCCCAAGGACCACCACAGGGAAATGGCTACGCCTCAAGGTGAGAGGGATAATCCCTAAGAGTGTCGCCATTTCTGGGCTCACGTTCTGGCCGAGGCCCTTCCTCCTCCCACTCTTACGCTGTCCGGTGTGCCTAAAGATCGGACACAGCGCCATTACCTGCCGGCTACCAGTGCGCTGTGCTAGGTGCAGCGGACCCCACCCCTCCAAGCAGGGGGACTCCACCTGCTCCCGGCCTTACCACTGTTTCCAGTGTGGGGGCCCACATGGACCCAGGTCCATTAAATGCCCCTTTACCTCAGATGCCCAGCAGCTCTACACCAGACTGATGGACGAAGGAAAGTCGCTCCATGAGGCCAACAACCAACTCCGGGACCTTAGGCCGGTCTGGCCCCGGCCTACCCCTAGGCCAACAACGCAGCCCACACGACTCCCAGCGAGACCAGTCCAGGAGGGGGTCTCCTTCGCCTGCATCACTGGCAACAGGTATGCCTCCCTGGAGACCTTGGAGGACGAGCACCTGGAGGGCCCCTGGCCCAGCGTCCACAACCCAGCACCATTCACCCCACTGCGCCCCAACCAACGACGGCACCAACATCGACACCCCACAGTTACCCCACGCCACCACACCGGAATCACCCACACCACCGCCGAAGTAGAAGTTCACCCCCCTCCTCCCACCCCCCACCACCACACGGAGCCTCCACATTCATCGCCTGAGGCTTCGGCAGACGCCAGTGCTCACACTCTGAGCCCACAAGCAATCACAAGCCCCCCTCACAATACAACCCATCCACCCGTATGACTTCCTCACTCACCTCACCCCCGACATCCATGACCACCTCCTGCAGATCCTCAACATCAGCTGGCAGACAGGAGAGTTCCCTTCCTGCTGGAAGATGTCCACCATCATTCCCATACTCAAACCAGGCAAGGACCCATCGCTGCCATCAGCTTATAGGCCAATTGCCCTCCTCTCATGCATTGGGAGCTGTTAGAGCGCCTGGTGGCGATCCGTTTATCCTGGTGGGTGGAGGAGAAGCGACTGCTGAGGAGGGAGCAGTGCGGCTTCCGACCACACCGGAGCACCCTGGATGTCTTGGCGCAGATGGATTTCCACATCTGCGACACTTACCGCCAGTGACAAGTCATGTCGACCCTCTTTGTGGACCTGGAGGGGGCCTTCGACACATCGCCACACGAGGGAGTCGTGTACAAGCTGGCCAGCATGGGGATCACTGGCACCACCCTTGCCTGGGTTAGAGACTTCCTCTCCGGCCGCTCCTTCCAGGTGGCGGTGGGAGCCTCCAAGTCATCACCACACCCCATCCGAAGAGGAGTGCCACAGGGTTCTGCCCTCAGCCCCTTGCTATTCAACATACTCATGTCTGACCTCCAGGTACCTCCCCACTCACACCTCCTCATGTTTGCAGATGACATCACCATCATCAGCAGGACACCAACACCTGCTGAGTCACAGCAACACCTCCAGGAGGCTGCCACAGCAGTGGCAGCCTGGATGACTACCTGGGGCCTCACCATCAGTCCACCACGAATGTGCCCTAATGTGTTTCACCCTCAAGAGGCTGCCAACACCACCTACAGTGTCCCTAAATGGAACACCCGTCCCCTATGTCAGGACACACAACCTCCTGGGGCTGCGGCTGGATGGGCCTCGCCTCACCTGGGCCAGCCACATTGAATACCTACACACCTCCTGCAACAAGCACCTGGACATCATGAAGAGGCTTGCAGGTGTCCGCTGGGGGGCAGGCCGAGACATGCTCCTTCAATACTACTGCACCACCATCAGAGCGCGCCTATCATATGGCAGCAGCATCTATGGGGTAGCGGCCCCCTCCAGCCTCGCCAAGCTAGACACCATCCAAAACGCTGCCCTGAGGATCGCAATGGGGGCCATGAGGTCCTCCCCAGTTGTCTCCCTCCATGCAGAAAGCGGCATCGCCCCTCTCGCCACCCACATAAGAGAAGTGCTGTGCCACCACTACCACCGCATCTTGAGCCTGCCACCTTCCCACCCACTCTCAGAGCTCTACAGCACCTCAGGAGTCGACCAGCACGCTCCAGTCTGGCTCCCCGCGGCCCACCAACCCCTGATTGTGAGGGCATTACTGGTCCACCTACTACTCCATCTCACTCCACCACCACCACAACCCATCAGCCCACACTCCCCTATCCCACCCTGGCTAGACATCTCCCACACGATGTCCCTGTACATCCACGACCTCCCACACAAACCAACCTCCAGCATCGTGGCGGCCACACACTTCCTCAAGATGGGCAGGTCCCTCTACCACCACCACTTGAAAATCTTCACCGATGGCTCCCACTCACCGTCTCCACCCTCCACTGCCTCAACCATATATGACCCCAGCACCAGCACCTGCAGGACGTGGAGACTACCCCCAGAGACAGACGTCCTGACGGCTGAGCTCTACGCCCTGCACCAGGCCATCGAATACCTTCACACTACCCATTTGGGGAGGCGGTGGCTGAATCGACAGAGTAACACCACCGCGTTCAGGAGGACGCGAGTTCAATCCCCGCCCGGTGCCACCAAGCTGGGATTTTTCAGCCGCTGCCGAGTGGCTTAAAACTACCCACATGCTGTCCAGAAGACCACCTATCAACCCGGACTCTAGATTCTAGGATTAAAGATGAGCTCCGGGAAGGCAGCATGAGCCAATGCAAGATGGCGCCACTATAAACACTCGCCTGCGCCAGAACGGGCTGGGCCGACCATCAGGACCCACCGGGAAGAAGCCTTGGGCCGACCATCAGGACCCACCGGGAAAAAGCCTACCGGCGCTATAGGCCGCGACGTAAAAAAAAAAAAAAAAATACGAAGGGCAAGGCTGTCATTTACACTGACTCCCTCTCCTCACTCCACCTCCTCCGCTCCCGCCACCCAACATCATCGACGGCCCTAGCCCACACCATCCAGCAAGCCCTCCTCCTCCTGACATCCGAGGGGTGGGAGGTCACCCTGCAGTGGGTGCCCTCGCACTCCGGCATACGAGGCAACAGTATAGCAGACGCCGCCGCCAAGATGGCCCGGGCGGAGGTAAACATCACGCCGCTCCCCCTACCACTCTCCACGGCCAAATGCCTTATCTCCCGCACCTGCCGCGCCTCCTGGGATGACACGCTCGCCAACACCCTCCGCACCACATCCATGGGCCAATACCGCACCAACTCCTCCCCACAGCCGTGGGTGAGAAAAAAGTCCCGCGTCCTAGACGTGGCCTTGACGCGCCTCCGCCTGGGCCACACACGTCTCGGCGCTCACCTCCACCGCCTGCGCCTCGTCCCCGACCCTCACTGCCCCTGGTGCAGGACCGTCGAGGACACCATTGAGCACCTGCTGCTGCACTGCCCACGCCACCACTCCCAGCGAGTGTTGCTCCGACACCAACTCCGCGCCCTGGACGTGCCCACCTTTGACCTGCTCACGCTGCTGGCGGCGGCAGGCATCCACCCATCACGACAGGCAGCTGTCACCCGCCTCACCTGCGCCTTCCTTAGGAAGACGGGGCAGCTGACGCGCCTGTGAAGCCCTCACAGGACGACACCAGAGCTCATGTGAGCGACTAGATCGCCGCGGCCCTAAACAACAACAACAACAACAACAACAACAAGAAAACAAAACATGCGGAAAGTCTATGTTCTCGGGGCAAGATATCATTCCCTACATCTTGCACTCCACATGCCCTCCAAGAACTCTTTCACTGCCTCAATCACTCGTCCACTCGTCTCTCCACTGAGCCCCAACCGCAGCACCATCCACTCCCTTCCAGTCCTCCCATTCACTCCACGTCCCATCTCGCTCAGAAACACATGCATCATCTTCGTTCTCTCCCTGTCATACTTCTTACATTCCAGCACTACATGCTGCACAGTCTCGTCCACACCCCTGCCACACATCTGGCACACTTTGCTGCGGGACTCAGACTATCTATAGTTCCTTGCATTCACATCCAGACACTGCGCTCTAGCACGGACAAGAGGATCATCTCCCAGGCTTCCCTCATACCACACCTCGCACTTTGGGGCTTCTTTCTCCCTATACCAGTCGAGAGTTTCCTTTCTTTCCATCTCATTCTTCCACTTGCTCAATCCCTCATCTTTAACTGCCATATCCACTTTCTTACATCCCATTCAAACCCCTCTCCATTTCTGTTTGTTATTCTCCATTCAAACACATTCTGCCTATCTTCAAAGGGTCGGTACACCCACCTACTTAGCATAACATTCCTGTCTATCATTCGCCCACATTTATTCGCCCATTTGCCATCTCTTATACTCCACAAGTATACTTTCCTTGCTAATCTTGCATCCTCCATTTGTTCCAGTCTCACTTTATATCTCAAGGTTGCCTTTACTAGTCTTTCCCTAAACATGCTCCATCCCATGTCACCCCTAAGAGCCTCTACTGCTGTAAACCTTGGTGCATTCAGTGCCATTCTTGCTACCCTATTCTGCCCCACTTCCAATTTTTCTATCTCACTGTCGTTCCATGTCATCACATCCATTCCATACATAATGCTCGGGACAGCCACACTCTTCCAAACCTCACGGATGACATCATACTTGCTCGCTCTCATCCTCGCTGCACTCCCTAAACGGCCTACCCACTGGTTTGTCATACTTATCTTTACATTCTTGGCCCTGCCGCATCCATTTACCTCCATCCACACCCCTAGATACTTGTATTCTTCCGTCTGTTCCAACTCATCCCCTTCCAGTCTCCAAAATGTTTCTCTCTCATCCTCTGACCTATTGACTATCATAATCTTGCTCTTCTCACTACTAAATCTAACACCAAAATCCCTTCCATAACCCCCTACCACATCTAGGAGACTCTGTAGTTCTTCAGCAGACTCACTCATAACCACCACATCATCCGCATACAACAACACACATACTTTATCCTCTCCAATTCTCACTCCTGCATTCGTTCTTCTCATTCTGACTGCTAACTCCTCTGTGAAAAGACTAAATAAGGTTGGTGATAATATACAGCCTTGTCTCACTCCTCTTTCACTCTTCACCCAACCTGTCTCTAGATCACCTAGTCTATACTTTGCTCTTGTACCTACATACATACTTCTAGTTATGTTAACAATCTTATCACTCAGCCCAACTTTTTCAAGCACTCTGCACAAAACATCTCTATTCATCCTGTCATAAGCTTTCTCTATATCTAGGAAGCCTAAGTACAGTTTCCTTCCCTTTCTCTTTTTCCTTTCAATCAGCTCATTCACAGCAAACATATTATCTTCCGCTCGCCTGTCCACTCGAAACCCATTCTGCTCCTCACCCAGCACCCTGGCACTCTCAGTCCAATTACACAACCTTTCATTCAACACAGCACTAAAAAAATTTCCTATTGAGTTTACCAGAGAGATTGGCCTATAGTTCTTTAACTCCTGCTTGCTCTTATGTCCACCCTTGTAGATCAGAGTCACTCTACATTCATTCCATTTACTCGGCACTCTCTCTTCTTCCCATACCTGGTTAAATAACTAAGTCATTCTCTCAATCACAGCCTCACCCCCATTTTTGTACAACTCATACGGGATCTCATCTGGTCCTGCAGCCTTACCATTCTTCTGTCTTTTCACACATCTCTCCACTTCCTCCCTGCTGATCCTTTCATTCAGCTCATTTGCATCTTTCCTCACCATAGTCACACAACCTTCTCTAACACCAAATACTTCCCCTACTCCTCCTATTTCTTCCCAAAACTCCCTAATTGACTCCCTCATTTTCTCCTTATCTGTAATTTTTTCACCATTCACCTTCAGACTTTCCACATTCTCACTGTCACTCATATTCTCACCTATCAGGAATCTATACCATTCACGACCTCCCTCAAGTCCTTTCTCACTCAGGGTCTGAATCACACTTCTTTCACACTGAACCTTTGCACTCATGATCTTCCGCTTTGTCAGTCGTTGGTGTCTCACATAGCTTTCCCATGCATTCTGATACTCACCCTCAGCTTCTTCGCTTTCTTGCCTCCTTCTCCTCATTCGTCTACACAGTCTATTCAGTCTCTTTCGTTCTTTTCTAGCTGCCCTAATATCATCGTTCCACCACGGTTTTTTTACACGCTTTCTACCATTCGTTCTCACATACCCTACATGTTGGGCTGCAGCTCCTCTCACATTCTCTACGAGCCTTTCATTCAAAGCATCCACATCATTCAAACTACCTGGCTCCCAATTTCTTTCACTCAAATCTACCTGAAAAATTTCCCACCCTACATCTCTCAGTCTCCACTTCTTCCTGTCCTTTTCTTTCATTTCATTCCTACCATTCAGCCCTCACTCCACGGTCAACATGTTATGATCAGACACAATATCAATCATTCCCTCTTCATCTATCCACATACGAGACACACATTCACGCATTCTCCCATTTACCGGTACATAATTAATCGCAGACTCCTGATTTCTTGCACTCCAGGTCACACGTCCCTTAGCCAGAGTTTCATTCAGGTTCTCTAAGTCCATTTCATTTACAAACTCAGACAGCATTTCTCCATTCCGATTTATACGCTCACCTAACATACCTGTATGTGCATTCATATCACCCATAACAATCACTCTCTCGTGCATGCTCTCTCACAACTTTTCTAAGGATATTGTACTTTCCCCTGTTTTCCCTTGCTGCTCTTTCACCCTCTACAGTCATATACACAACAACCATTACTACTCTTTCTAGTCTGCCCTTTTTATTCTTGCATTCCACACTCACGGCCAATACATCTTCACTGCTAGCGCTGTTACCTACATCTAGCTCTTCCACCTTCAGATTCTCATTTTTGCGGTGGAGGAAGGCTACGCCTCCTCCCATAGTCTCCTGTTTCTTTCGCCCCTTCCCGATCATCACATACTCACTCCCCTCAGTCTGCACGTCGCCTCTCAGGTGTGTCTCAGCCAAGCCTATTATATTCTTACGAATGTGCTGTATGTTTTTTTTTTTTTTTTTTTTTTACAACAAAGGAGGCAGCTCAAGGGCACACAAAAAAAGAAAACAATAATAAAAAAAAAGCCCGCTACTCGCTGCTCCTAAAAAAGAAACAAAAGCGGTGGCCGAAAGATGATCAAATACGGGAGGAGAGGTGTCCTGAATCCTGATACCCTCCTCTTGAAAGAGTTCAAGTCGTAGGCAGGAGGAAATACAGATGAAGGAAGATTGTTCCAGAGTTTACCAGCGTGAGGGAAGAAAGAGTGAAGATGCTGGTTAACTCTTGCATAAGGGGTTTGGACAGTATAGGGATGAGCATGAGTAGAAAGTCGAGTGCAGCGGGGCCGCGGGAGGGGGGGGAGGCATGCAGTTAGCAAGTTCAGAAGAGCAGTCAGCGTGGAAATATCGATAGAAGATAGAAAGAGAGGCAACATTGCGGCGGAATTTAAGAGGTAGAAGACTATCAGTATGAGGAGGAGAGCTGATGAGACGAAGAGCCTTAGCCTCCACTCTGTCCAGAAGAGCTGTGTGAGTGGAGCCCCCCCAACACATGAGATGCATACTCCATACGAGGGCGGACAAGGCCCCTGTATATGGACAGCAACTGTGCAGGGGAGAAGAACTGGCGGAGACGGTGCAGAACGCCCAGCCTCGAGGAAGCTGATTTAGTAAGAGATGAGATATGAAGTTTCCAGTTGAGATTTTGAGTTAAGGATAGACCGAGGATGTTTAGTGTTGAGGAAGGTGATAGCTGGGTGTTGTCAAAGAATAGGGGATAGTTGTTTGGAAGATTGTGTCGAGTGGATAGGTGGAGAAACTGTGTTTTTGAGGCGTTGAAGGACACCAGGTTCTTCTTGCCCCAATCGGAAATAATAGTAAGGTCTGAGGCTAAGCGTTCTGCAGCCTCCAGCCTTGAGTCGTTAAGTTCCTGAAGGGTGGGTCTTCTATTAAAAGAAGTTGAATAATGCAGAGTGGAATCATCGGCGTAGGAATGGATAGGACAGTTCGTTTTGGAAAGAAGATCATCAATGAACAACAGAAAAAGAGTGGGAGATAGGACAGAACCCTGTGGGACACCACTGTTAATAGATTTAGGGGAAGAACAGTGACCGTCTACCACGGCAGAAATAGAACGGTCCATAGACTTCACAATCTCTTGACGGGAAACGGGGCGCGGGGCCGATTCGCAGGGGGCCGATTTTCAAAAATTTAAAATTTAAATATTTTCAAAACCAAAGCAGCTAGCGACCTGAAACTAAAACAGGCACCTCCCTTAGGCATATATGAGTCTCCATGAGCAGCGGTATCAAAAAATTCAAAGTCTTTCCCTAATAAAATCCCGATTAATTGTTTTTTATATAAGTATAACAAAACTTAAAAAGGCTATAAAATCCTCAGATTTTACGCTAGATGCACAAACATCACCAAATGCAGAGATAATCACTTATATTTTCAGAATCAATAGCAATATTTAGCATATCTTATAAGTTTTGCCCGAAATAGCTACTTTTTTTTTATTTAGTGCAATTTTTACGTAAGTTTTAACATCTAATAAATCACTTAATTTTCACATTAGAAACTTAATACTTGAGGAAAGCATGCAGAAACATCTTAATTTTACTCAACAAAAGCAAAATATTCATGTTTCTATATACAATCACAACTTATTTTGGTTGAATTCCGATGTCACTATTGCCGCAGCACGTCTTGCCGGCTATCTGGCCCTCGTCCCTGAACAATCACGTTAGCCTTTTGGCCTATGACTTGTGGGCCCCGGTCAGTTTCCTGGACTTGTACACGTCCCTGTTCCTCGCCGTCTCCTTCCTGCCCTCCTCGATACTGCTCCTCTTCCTGCCGGTCGGCTGCTTCAAGGCCTTGTTCTTCCTCGCTTCTGAGGTCACGTCCTTGGAGAAATTAGCACCGAAACAGTTGAAGAGGGACCTGCTGATGTGCGGCAAGATGGTGTTGGCCAGGTTGTGCCCCTCCTGGCACCTGTACCCCTGCAAGGTCGGGTCTGAGGCCTCCAGGAACTCCAGGAGGTGCCTGAACCCGTCCCTGTGGCGCATGGCAAGGGAGAGGAACCTCAACCTGCGCTCCTTCTTGTCCTCCCTGCACATCAGGGAGTCCCACAGCGACATCCCGAAGGACGCCATGTGGGCCATTGGGAGAGATGGCCGCTTCAGGACCGCCTGACCTGTCTCCAGCTCTCCCTGTCGACCAGCTCGACCAGGGCGTCGAACATCACAGAGGGCGGGTCGCCCTCTCGAGCTCCACGGTAATCTTCATCTCCTCCTGCTGGGCAAGCTCCTGCTTGCAGCACTCGGCCACAGAGGAGTTGGCCTGGACCTTCCTGGCCAGGTAGCCGGCGTAGTTGCCGACCGCGGCGAGCAACTCGTCCGTCGGCGGGTCCGGCTGGTCGTCGGCCAGCTCCCTGGCAAGCTGGGCCAAGATCACCTCGTCGTCCTCCTTCTCCTCTGCCTTGGCCCGGTCCAGGTCGGCCTGCACGTCCCCGGGGAAGAACCCGACGAGCTTCAGCAAATGCAGGCGCTGGGCCAACCTGTTGCTCACCATGAAGTTCTGCACGCTGTGTCTTCTTGTATCGTCCTCTGGATCCTTGCAGTTGTGGGGAAGGGTACAGAGACGATGAATAACTGTAGGTCCTTTACTTGGAGAGTAAACAGAGGCAGGACAGCGATAATCCTTTACAGAGGGGAAGTGCCCAGCTGACTGCGTGCCTAAGGCGAGTTAGGCGACGCGGGAACTGAGCTGAGTTGCCATGTAGGCACTAACTAAACGTACATTTCTTGTTTCCTAATACGTAAAACTGTGGACTTCACTATCCTACAGTTATCATTCATTTTACGTAAAGATTTCAACCTAGAGTTACGCAAATTTGCCATTTTTTACACAACGTTTTCAAAGTGCACGCATGGTGCTATTTTATATAAGTTACCTTGAATCCTCGACCAAATCACTCTAGAGACACTCCTGCCTGCTTGTATGCACTAAAACTTGAAGATTTCGTCCTGTTTCCACTTAAATTCGGAGTAAGAACGCAGAGTGTGTTTGAGTTGTCGCAGTGAAGGTCGCCATAACAATCGGCCCCTTACGCGAAGCCAGCGCGCCAAGACTGAAGAGATTTCCCGTCAACTAGTTGTGAAGTCTATGAACGGTCAGAAAGGAAACTGGAGATAAAGGTACAGAGAGAAGGATAGAAACCGTAGGAGGGTAGTTTAGAAAGCAAAGATTTGTGCCAGACCCTATCAAAAGCTTTTGATATGTCCAGCGCAATAGCAAAAGTTTCACCGAAACGGGTAAGAGAGGATGACCAAGAGTCAGTTAAGAAGGCTAGGAGATCACCAGTAGAACGCCCCTTGCGGAACCCATACTGGCGATCAGATAGAAGGTCAGAAGTGGAAAGGTGCTTTTGAATCTTCCGGTTAAGGATTGATTCAAAAGCTTTAGATAGACAAGAAAGTAAAGCAATAGGACGGTAGTTTGAGGGATTGGAGCGGTCACCCTTCTTAGGTACAGGCTGTATGAAGGCATACTTCCAGCAAGAAGGAAAGGTAGATGTTGACAGGCAGAGGCGAAAGAGTTTGACCAGGCAGGGTGACAGCACGGAGGCACAGTTTTTAAGGACAATGCTAGGCACTCCATCAGGTCCATAAGCCTTCTGAGGATTAAGGCCAGAGGGCATAGAAAACATCATTTTGAAGAATCTTTATAACAGGCATAAAGGAGTCAGAGGGGGATGAGTAGGAGGAATATGCCCAGAATCGTCCAGAGTGGAGTTTTTAGAAAAAGTTTGAGAGAAGAGTTCAGCCTTAGAGATAGATGAGACGGCAGTGTTGCCGTCAGGACTGAGGAGTGGAGGGAAAGATGAAGAAGTGAAATTGGAGGAGATGATTTTGGCTAGATGCCAGAAGTCACGGGAAGAGTTAGAGAAAGCAAGGTTTTGACATGTTCTATTAATGAAAGAATTTTTGGTTAGTCAGAGAATAGATTTGGCACGATTTCGGGCAGAAATGTAAAGTTCATAATTAGCATTAGTTTGAAGGCTCTGGTACCTTTTGTGAGCTACCTCTCTATCATTGACAGCACGAGAACAAGCATGATTAAACCAAGGCTTTTTAGCGTGAGGAGTAGAGAAAGAACGAGGAATGTATGCCTCCATTCCAGAGACAATCACCTCTGTGATGCGCTGAGCACACACAGAGGGGTCTCTATCCTGGAAGCAATAATCATTCCACGGGAAATCGGAAAAGTACATCCTCAGGTCGTCCCACCGAGCTGAAGCAAAATGCCAGAAGCATCGCCTCTTCGGTGGGTCCAGAGGGTGTACAGGAGCGATAGGACAGGATGCAGAAATAAGATTGTGATCGGAGGAGCCCAACGGAGAGAACAGTTTGACAGAATAAGCAGAAGGGTTTGAGGTAAGGAAGAGGTCTAGAATGTTGGGCCGATCTCCAAGACGGTCGGGAATACGTGTAGGGTGCTGGACCAACTGCTCTAGGTCGTTGAGGATAGCAAAGTTGTAGGCTTGTTCACCAGGATGGTCAGTGAAAGAGGATGAAAGCCAAAGCTGGTGGTGAACATTGAAATCTCCCAAGATGGAGATTTCAGCGAAGGGAGAGTGGGTCAAGATGTGCTCCACTTTAGAATTCAAATAGTCAAAGAATTTTACATAGTTGGTAGAGTTAGGTGAGAGATAAACAGCACAGATGTATTTAGTAATAGAATGACAGTGAAGTCTTAACCAGATGGTGGAAAATTCAGAAGAGTCAAGGTCGTGGGCACGAGAGCAAGTGATGTCGTTGCGCACGTAGGCGCAACATCCAGCTTTGGATTGAAATTTAGGATAGAGATAGTAGGAGGGAACAGAGTAGAGATTGCTGTCAGTAGCCTCAGAAACCTGTGTTTCGGTAAGGACGAGAAGGTGAGGTTTAGAGGAGGAGAGATGATGTTCCACAGAATGAAAATTAGAGCGAAGACCGCGAATGTTGCAGAAATTGAGAAGAAAGAGGTTCGAGGAGTTATCAAGACACCTCTCGGGTCGGCAGCCAGAAGGGGAGTCCTCCCTGGGGGAATTTGTGGTCCCCCCCCAGTCAGGGACTCCGAGGCTTGGTGTATGTGCGCCATTTAGAAATTTTAATTTTGGGAAAAGGTGTATATGTTGTGTGAATGTAGTGTGGTGTGGATAAAGAGAGGATCTGTCTTAAGAGAGCAAGCTGAACTACTCTCAGGTGTTGGTGAGACAATAGGGAAACGGTTAGTGAGGACATGGGAAGGGTCTTTGGAGGGCTTCAGCTCCCTTCTCACCTCCCATATATACCTCACCGGGAGTGGCTTGCGCCCGTTCGGTAGGTGTCTTCCTACCTACTCCAGCCGATTTTATGTGTAATGTGATGAAATTGTAGCATGATGCAATGTTAGCTCAGCATGGTGCAACTCTACTTGTTGGGACAAGAGAGACAGAGGGGAGACCGGGGCCTCCGGCCACCGGGCAGGGGAAGTGCTGAGTCGGCTGTTGCGAACTTGCGAGCAAGGGTGGCTGAGGGGCAGTTGAGGATGGCGTGTCTGGGCTTGGAGAGGGTTCAGCTGTGTGCTCCGCTCGCGAGCTGTGTGCATCCGGTGTGCGTGTCTGTCGTGCCCCTGCACTGTGCCTGATTAACTGTTCTGTGCCCTTGAGAGTTGCTGTACTGTGTGAGGAACCTGTCATTAAACTAGAAATTAGTGTTGAACGTGTATCCTTTGTGCCCTGCCTCGTTCCCTCCTCCCCTCGGTGTTCTGTGTCGGCCGCTGTGAGTGACTGGTGCCCGTGTGGTTGTTCTGGGGATCACGCCGCCTGCCTGCCCGTGGATGGTGTGTGGTAGGGGGGTGGCGTAACAATATCATACGTCCATTCATCCAGTTCCTTACTCATGTCCTCAAGTTTGCCCACACCCCAGCCTCTCACATTCAAACATCCAATCTTCATGCTTTCACTTGCCTGGGTTGTGTATCCACTCCTCCGTGCTAGGTCATTTATACCCGTTCATACTGTCTCCACTGCATACAGCGACTTCATCCGCACCCATTCACGCAGGCGCTCCCCCATCCTTCTGTTCCCGTTGCCGCTCAGGTGCACGCCATCCATGTCGTACGCTGTGTCTCCCCTCAGGATTCCATCCATGTCGATGAAGCTGACGTCGCCCTTCTTTCCTCGCGTCCATTCAATCTTCATCTTCATCATTTCTTCTTGGATCCTCTTGTTGGTGGATCGGCACAGCCTCTCGTACTGTGGTCCTTCCCTTGGGCGTCTCAAATTCCCACAACTGCAACCTCCATTCCTTTTCCTTCCACTGCCTTCACAGAGTCAACTACGTCCTTCACTGTGTCTTCTTGTCCGACGTACTCCAGGGCGTTCCCACCACCCTGGACGATCAGCAGTCCGTCTTTCAAGTCGGCTGCATCGTGCTGCACTCTTTTCTTGATGTTCCTTATCTGAGCACCACTCATGCTGGTGCACCCACTGCCGTCCATGTTGCACTTAACGTGCCAGTGAGCATTCGTCATCATAAAGCGTAAACAGCTGTACTTGGTCTTGGTCAAATGACCCATGGAAGAGGAAGAAGAGGACTGGCCCCTCGCCGCGGCCCGAATATAACCAAAACAATACGTATTTCACCACTTTTCCTTGAAGCTAGAATGAAGAGAAGATCCACAGCCTATAAGAAGGCGGTTTAGAGTGCAGGAACGGCCAGGGAAAGGAAGAAAAACGGCAAAGCAGCCTTCAAATGACGAGTGCCTGCGAGTGCCTCCACAGCCACCACCACCACCACACCTGTTCTTGTCGTTCCCTCACCCCACAATAAGGTAAATACGCAAACAGTACGATATAATTTACTTACTGATATGCCTGTGACATCTTCATTTCCTACATCGAAGAAGGAAAATGTTATTATTGAAAAAGATGTTCAAGATATGATTGAAGTTATTTCACAGGTAGGCTCAGTGTATGCATGGTTAGCTTAGTATTAGAGGGAAGTCAGCAGACACCTATTTGGAGGTAAAATGCAAGATATAATATTATGAGGCTGTGTAGTACTCCTCGTCACCCATGACAGGGAAAACAGTCTGTAACTGAAAATAATTTTAGCCTTGGTGTATTTGATATGCTTGAAGGTATAGGTTATGTTGGCTATGTCCAAGATGACCTCAATAATGAACTCAGTTTTGGAAACCTATCAGAAATACAGAAGAAACACCAAGAGATCTAAAATAAGAAGCGGAGAAAGAGCTCTGCGGGTCCGTCAAACGACGTTGGACAGCTGCAGACGCAGCGTGCAGAAATGGAGAATATTAATGAAATTTCCATTCTCCATGGTGAGGAACATAAGTGGAGGGTGGGGAAGAGGCCCACTACTTGTTAATAGTTAATAGTTGTTAACAGTCCCACCTGTCGAAACTTATTTGCCGAGGACCCCCAGTGGGTAAGGTAATTGCTACTGGCAAAGGCCTATAACAAATGTGTTTACAAATTCCTTTAATATTAGGCTAGAGTTACCATTTTTTGGCTACAACATGGCCTATAGGCATAATAGAAGTGACAAAAGTGTGATGCATGTAGAACTTATACTTCCTGAGTTATGACATAAATAGTGTTGCGTTTCTTTGAACGGCAATTCCCGGAAAATGATATTTATGAAGTATAAAAATGCCCAGAATGCTTATTTATGGGGGGATTTTGAAAATAAAAAAACTGGCATGTTTTTCAACTCTTTCTCCAAATAGTTATCAAGCCAAAAATACTTTATTTTAATCTGATGTATTTTTTTAAAATTTTCCAAAAAAATATAGGACATTTTTTTTTAAATCACAATATATATATATATATATATATATATATATATATATATATATATATATATATATATATATATATATATATATATATATATATATATATATATATATATATATATATATATATATATAAATCAACTTTTCTCTTGATAACTATTTTGAGAAAATATGACAGTTTCAAACCATATATGACACATTCATATTTATTTAAAAATCATGAAACTGGACACTTATAAAGCACAAGTATAAAATCAGATTTGAGAACCCCCTCTGAAGCTTCTCACAAACAGCACCTTCACCAAATCCTCACCCGCTTGCAAGACTACGGAGTACAGATCAACATGGACAAGTCTGAGCTCGGTGTTACTTCCCTCACCTTCCTTGGCCACACTGTTACTCCAGAGGGCATCGCTCCACTCAACTCAAGGACTAAAGCCATCCAGCAGTTCCCGAAGCCGTCCACCCAGCGCCAACTCAAGGAATTCCTGGGTATCGCTGACATCACTACGGACGCCGTCGCCCACGCCTTCATCGCTACTTGGGTCTCCAGGTTCGGCGTTCCTCTCAGCCTCACCTCAGACCGCGGCGGCCAGTTCGAGGGTAACGCGTGGAACAAAGTTATGACCCTCCTCGGCATCCGCCGCTACAGAACGTCAAGCTATTACCCGCAGGCTAACGGCATGGTCGAACGCTTCCATCGGCAGCTGAAATCCTCCCTCATGGCCTCCACCCAATGCGACAACTGGTCCCTGGCTCTTCCCTTGGTCCTCCTCAGCATCAGGTCCTCCCGAAAGGAAGACCTGCACCACTCCTCGGCTGAACTAGTTTACGGCACCAACCTCCGGCTCCCAGGCGAGCTTCTAGCGCCTACACCTGACACCGCCCCCTGCGGCGTCCAGGACTTCGCCGCCCGCTTCAAAGGTGCCATGAGGAGCCTTCAGCCGGTGCAGCCTCGCTCTTCCCCGAAGAAGACCTTCGTCAACCAGGACCTCGACACTTGCACCCACGTCTTCGTGCGCGTGGATGCCGTCCGGCGGCCCCTGAAGCAGCCCTACCAAGGACGCTACCGCGTCCTGAGACGGACCAGAAAGACTGTCACGATTGACAAACATGGTTCTCAGGACGCGGTCTCCATAGACAGGGTCAAGCCGGCATACCTGCTGGCCCCAGACCAGGCGTCCCAGCTCTCCGTCGCCGAAACAACACCGTCTGCGTTTCAACATCCCCGCAATAGGAAGATATCGTTCCTTCTTTGAAGTCACTGGGAGGGGAGTATCTGTAGCAGTCACCGATCAAATCCCGTGCTCCTTCCCCTCAGTAACACTAAGAAGATGGGCGCTACAAGCACAGACTAATAGGTGTATTTTTATTGTCTCAGTCCGTGTCGCGTCTTCAATGTTTAACTTTTGTTGTATTCGTTTTTCTTTGACTGTCCGTCCATGTCCTTTTGTTGTCCACCTTTACACATTGTTCCACACACACACATCAACACTTATGTCATCCACACAGTACAACATCCACACAAACGCATACACAAACAAACACCTATTCTATGTGTTGTGCGTGCTTTAATGACCAGTGTATGTTTGCCCAAATAAAGTAACCCTGACGGATACTGAGTTTCTCTATCCGGGAACCCATTAGCACTTGAGAACACTCGCTACCACCAACAGCTTTTGGTGAGCCATACCTGTCTTGGTAAAACTCTAGAGTCACCCCTAACTCACTCTAAAAAGTTAACACACTATTTTTCTTTATATTGTATTTGCTAATCATCACTGGTAACCGTTTCCATTATTATTACTCGTTTCTGAGATTTTAAAATGCGGGGAAATATTACTATTTCAGCGGTGATAGGTTAGGTTACTATTTGCTCATGTGAAGGGTCTTCAGCTAGAAACTCCTCTAGCTTGTGTTATAAGTCCATCTTTATTTAATAGCCTAATTTATAAGGTTGTACAGTCTTCATTTTCATTGGTACCAGTGTCATTATAATATGTTGACATTTTCGTACTATATTCTCTAAACCTATTTTGACCCTCAAGCAAAATGAATCACGTTTACATGGCCTTAGTATTATACTGTATTATTTTTCAATCAACAATAAGTGTTTCAATTAAATTAAATTAAATTAAATGTTACTGAACTCATTGATAACTTATCTTCACAATACCTTGGAATCGCACAAAATTTATTGCAGCAACTACATCCTAGTGTGTGTGTGTGTGTGTGTGTGTGTGTGTGTGTGTGTGTGTGTTGAAAGATAGCAGCCCGGCGAGTAATGGCATCAGTGACCCCTAACGGCCTCACCCCCAGATAATTAGTTTACACTAATTTTCTCTCCATATGCTGAAGTTTTCTGCAAGCAGGTAACGGAAAGGAAGTAAAGTGCCTTTGCATTGATGGAGCTTGGGTAGTGTGTCAGCCACGTGGCCCATGACAAGTATATCAAGGCTCATGACGCCCAGGAGGCAGCGTCCCTCCCTGCAGGCAAGGGTCAGGTGATGAAGGGATATGTAGGTAAGAGAAAGACTTCCCAAACTGCTGCCGATAATGTTTTACAGCGATAAGTATTGTTAAATCCATCCATCACAGCAGCAACACTAAAAGAGAAGCACCAGACTTGTTACAAGTGTCTCAGTACCCTTTGAGCGCTGCCGCGGCCACCTCTCAAGGTCTTCAGCAGCCCGCCGTGACACGCCTATAGTTATCATAGGCTACGTGGGTTACTGAGTGCCTATACTGAGACAGTGGCTGATCGTAAGGCTAATAATAATCTCCTGTCACCTTACGGCACGTTCCAACGGCTGGTGACCAAATTATGGTAAAGTATAAGGGCGTAATGGTGGGATGGCGATACCTGTTGATGTTTTTTTTTTTTTTTTTTTTTACAGCTAAGGAGACAGCTCAAGGGCGCAAAGAAAAAAAAAAAAGAAAAAAAGGCCCGCTACTCACTGCTCCCTAACAGAGGTTAAAGGAGTGTCCAAAATCAGAGGTTAATTTCGGGAGGAGAGGTGTCCTGATACCCTCCTCTTGAAAGAGTTCAAGTCGTAGGCAGGAGGAAATACAGATGAAGGAAGAGTGTTCCAGAGTTTACCAGCGTGAGGGATGAAAGAGTGAAGATGCTGGTTAACTCTTGCATAAGGGGTTTGGACAGTATAAGGATGAGCATGAGTAGAAAGTCGAGTGCAGCGGGGCCGCGGGAGGGGGGGAGGCATGCAGTTAGCAAGTTCAGAAGAGCAGTCAGCGTGGAAATATCGATATAAGATAGAAAGAGAGGCAACATTGCGGCGGAATTTAAGAGGTAGAAGACTATCAGTATGAGGAGGAGAGCTGATGAGACGAAGAGCCTTAGCCTCCACTCTGTCCAGAAGAGCTGTGTGAGTGGAGCCCCCCCACACATGAGATGCATACTCCATACGAGGGCGGACAAGGCCCTGTATATGGACAGCAACTGTGCAAGGGAGAAGAACTGGCGGAGACGGTACAGAACGCCCAGCCTCGAGGAAGCTGATTTAGTAAGAGATGAGATATGAAGTTTCCAGTTAAGATTTTGAGTTAAGGATAGACCGAGGATGTTTAGTGTTGAGGAAGGTGATAGCTGGGTGTTGTCAAAGAATAGGGGATAGTTGTTTGGAAGATTGTGTCGAGTGGATAGGTGGAGAAACTGTGTTTTTGAGGCGTTGAAGGACACCAGGTTCTTCTTGCCCCAATCGGAAATAATAGTAAGGTCTGAGGCTAAGCGTTCTGCAGCCTCCAGCCTTGAGTCGTTAAGTTCCTGAAGGGTGGGTCTTCTATTAAAAGAAGTTGAATAATGCAGAGTGGAATCATCGGCGTAGGAATGGATAGGACAGTTCGTTTTGGAAAGAAGATCATCAAAGAACAACAGAAAGAGAGTGGGAGATAGGACAGAACCCTGTGGGACACCACTGTTAAAAGGTTTAGAGGAAGAACAGTGACCGTCTACCACAGCAGAAATAGAACGGTCAGAAAGGAAACTGGAGATAATGGTACAGAGAGAATGATAAAAACCGTAGGAGTGTAGTTTGGAAAGCAAAGATTTGTGCCAGACCCTATCAAAAGCTTTTGATATGTCCAGCGCAATAGCAAAAGTTTCACCGAAACGGGTAAGAGAGGATGACCAAGAGTCAGTTAAGAAGGCTAGGAGATCACCAGTAGAATGCCCCTTGCGGAACCCATACTGGCGATCAGATAGAAGGTCAGAAGTGGAGAGGTGCTTTTGAATCTTCCGGTTAAGGATTGATTCAAAAGCTTTAGATAGACAAGAAAGTAAAGCAATAGGACGGTAGTTTGAGGGATTGGAGCGGTCACCCTTCTTAGGTACAGGCTGTATGAAGGCATACTTCCAGCAAGAAGGAAAGGTAGATGTTGACAGGCAGAGGCGAAAGAGTTTGACCAGGCAGGGTGACAGCACGGAGGCACAGTTTTTAAGGACAATAGGAGGCACTCCATCAGGTCCATAAGCCTTCTGAGGATTGAGGCCAGAGAGGGCATAGAAAACATCATTTTGAAGAATCTTTATAACAGGCATAAAGGAGTCAGAGGGGGATGAGTGGGAGGAATATGCCCAGAATCGTCCAGAGTGGAGTTTTAGAAAAAGTTTGAGAGAAGAGTTCAGCCTTAGAGATAGATGAGACGGCAGTGTTGCCGTCAGGACTGAGAGTGGAGGAAAGATGAAGAAGTGAAGTTGGAGGAGATGTTTTGGCTAGATGCCAGAAGTCACAGGAAGAGTTAGAGAAAGCAAGGTTTTGACATTTTCTATTAATGAAAGAATTTTTGGTTAGTCGGAGAATAGATTTGGCACGATTTCGGGCAGAAATGTAAAGTTCATAATTAGCATTAGTTTGAAGGCTCTGGTACCTTTTGTGAGCTACCTCTCTTTCATTGACAGCACGAGAACAAGCATGATTAAACCAAGGCTTTTTAGCGTGAGGAGTAGAGAAAGAACGAGGAATGTATGCCTCCATTCCAGAGACAATCACCTCTGTGATGCGCTGAGCACACACAGAGGGATCTCTATCCTGGAAGCAATAATCATTCCACGGGAAATCGGAAAAGTACATCCTCAGGTCGTCCCACCGAGCTGAAGCAAAATGCCAGAAGCATCGCCTCTTCGGTGGGTCCAGATGGTGTACAGGAGCGATAGGACAGGATGCAGAAATAAGATTGTGATCGGAGGAGCCCAACGGAGAGAACAGTTTGACAGAATAAGCAGAAGGGTTTGAGGTAAGGAAGAGGTGTAGAATGTTGGGCCGATCTCCAAGACGGTCGGGAATACGTGTAGGGTGCTGGACCAACTGCTCTAGGTCGTTGAGGATAGCAAAGTTGTAGGCTTGTTCACCAGGATGGTCAGTGAAAGAGGATGAAAGCCAAAGCTGGTGGTGAACATTGAAATCTCCTAGGATGGAGATTTCAGCGAAGGGAGAGTGGGTCAAGATGTGCTCCACTTTAGAATTCAAATAGTCAAAGAATTTTACATAGTTGACACATAACGTCTCTTATTTATTTTCCCAGAGCTCGCTGGATGCTGGCTCCCTGCTGGCTGTTAGGGGAAGGTGTGCAGATCTGACACAAGTGTGCTCAGTTTCATTGGACGACTCGTATGGCTGTGAAATAGAAATACAAAAAGAGAGCGTGTGCTAGCGTTTGAAAAGCGCGGCGAAAACAGGGCCAATAATGGCGTCCAAATCTTAGGAGTCGGGACTCTCTCTATCAAGGGACTCTAGACAGTTCCACAGACTTAAGGCGTCTTCCATATGACACAAAACCCGGAGCCAGGTTCGGGAATAAACCCAGACCCAGGTCCGGGTTTTCGCGGATATGTAAACAAACATTTTTCCTCTTCTTCTTTTGACCTGTCCTCCTCCTCTCGGGCGTCTCTTCTGTTTATTCACACACTTTTCCTTTCAATTGTGCTGTGTAGCTTAATTTTTCTTCACTGCAATATACTATCACACTTTACTTTTCAGTTTGTTGCTGGAATAGCTTACTGACATTGCTTATCCGTGCACTTATTCAAGCATTTGTGCCCTTTTTTCCCAGCACTGCATCTCCATCCAACACGTACCGTGCGATTGCCCCGTTGTCCTCCTCTAGCCTCTTAGCCCACTCCTCCCTGGTGCTACTGATAACTCCCCTCTCTGCCTCTCATAGTTGCTGCAATCTACTATTGGATGTTCCACTGATTCTTTCTCCCCTGTCCTACAGCTACAATTCTGGTTTTCCCCTTCCCTATTCCTGCCATTTAGCTACGGGGTTCTCGTTCTTGCTTTAAACATCAGCTTGCTCCCCCAGTCTCCTACATGCCAGTCTACTCCCTCTAGCTTCTGTGTCTTGCTGTACCATCTTAATGTCGATTCTTTTACTCTAAAATTCATAGGCCCAGACTAGGCAGATGGCACACCACCTGTTCATCTTCCTTTTTTTTTTTTTTTTTAAAACAAAGAAGGCAGCTCAAGGGCACAAAAAAAGAAAACAATAATAAAAAACGCCCGCTACTCGCTGTTTCCAAAAAGTAATTAAAAGAGGTGGCCGAAAGAAAGATCAATTTCGGGAGGAGAGGTGTCCTGATACCCTATCAGGCTGATGGATAAATGGGTTTTCCAGGAAAGCAAACTCTTTTAACTTAGACATTAGATACTTGCCTGTGTCCTAGGGTAATAGGTTCTCACTTGACGCAGACTTAAGGGCCAGAGACAAATAAGCGCTGATGAACAACACACTTGTGAGACCAACACTAGCATGCTGCTCCACGGTGTGGGATCCTTACACACACACAATCATTTATAAGTTAGCACTAATCAACGCCAAGGTAGCTCGGTTCATTATAAACAATGAACTTGAACACCAGGCATCATAACACGGATCAAACAACAGATTAATATGTAACCTCTTCACATGTGCAGACAAGCACACACTTAAAATTCTGTACAAGATCACATACACTTACACTGACATTGACCCACACACATACTTACAGGACGCAAAGAGTCAGCGTACTTGTAACACACTCAGCCAAAAATACCAAACATATCACACTAACACTGACGCATGTAGACTCATACTTTCCACGCACCACACGTGACTGGAACAGCCTCCCCCTACAGACTTTAGACTGCGGTACAATAGACTAATTCAGAAAACAAATACACACTCACTTGTCACAACACACCGAGACTAACTAGTAGTAGACCTATTCACTTCCCTTCCCTACACACCCGGCACCCCAGTTCCCCCAGCAGCTAACATAAATATCCGTGTTATGCACCTGTACTGGTGCCCTGTGGATTACTTGTCAAGATAAAGACAACACACATCTTATCAAATGCCTCCAACTTTACCTAATGATAACACTGCTGAACTATAACTCCCTCATTCACTCAGCACAAATAGGGTCATGAAAATCAAGATCAGTTCTATCCTCCGGCATAAGAAAATAAAGCAAAACAACTGTACAAATGCATTTATTTAACTAATAAAAACATTGAGCACAATTAACAACAGGTACAATTTTTTTTTTTTGTTAACACACAGATTAATCGAGAAGGAAACTGAATTTCAAGACATTGCTGGGTTCCCAGGTGTGATTGGGGACATTAATGGAACACGGTGACTCGAAATTAAAAAATACATGAAACTATTAATAATGATTATCATAACTGGGTACATATTAACTTTACAGTTTTGACTCATTCTAAGATTAGAAGAAACTAATAATGACAACTACAGAGCTTGTGACTTGAGCAAGTTGATAAATCCTGCCATGAGGTACTCAGGATGAAAGGGGGCCCTGCATGGAGACTTGTCCGGAGGGACCCTCGGGCTTGGCGTTGCAGGGTGGGTGAGGCGACGCGCCCCCCAGCGTATGCCACCTTTGATAGATGACTGTATATTGATAATCCAAATTGGATACTTTCTACAACAATTGGAATACTATTCATGCCTTCAAATTATACCTCGGCAACAAAAATAATTATGATGGAATATAATTTTAAACAAAATGTCATTTAGGAAACTTAACATATTTGGACCTATAGCCGCATAATTAGTTATCTTGTACTTATCTTGAACCCGCGACAAACGTGACGGGAGAGCCACTCCTTACCGAGTCGGCCAAAGAGGTACCCCACTCGCCAAGTGGGTTATGGGAGGCTCCCTTATCAGGCCTAGTTGCCGCACTTCAGTCTAAGGCAACTGAACCTTACTTGATGGATAGCAATCTACTGCTGCTAGATTAGCAATTGATTACCATTTAAATATAATATTGAATTGCTACTGCTTCACTCATTGATAATCTAAACTAACTGGTATTTTTTTGTGATATCAGTGACCCAAATAACACAATAAAGTTACTGAAACAAACGATTCATCCTTACAGTATGCATAAATGGGGGTTACCAATGATGATGAAAATGAACTAGTAGCCTACCCATGGTTATAATAATGATGAATAGCAAATCAACATGTATCGGCAATAAACTGGGTAGGCGGTGGCCGAAGTGATAGCGTACTGGACCCACATTCGCCGCGTGATGGACGACGCGGGTTCGAATCCTCACGCTACCACTCGGATTTTTCGGTCACCGCCGAGTGGCTTAAAACTACCCACATGCTGTCCTGAAGACCACCCATCAACCCGGACTCTAGAGGAAGCCGTCCAAGCGAATCAAGTACGAGTTCCGGGGGGCAGCATGAGCCAATGCAAGATGGCGCCACTATAAACACTCGCCTGCGCCAGAACGGGCTGGGCCGACCATCAGGCCCCACCTGGAAGAAGCCTTGGGCCGACCATCAGGCCCCACCGGGAAGATGCCTACCGGCGCAATAGGCAACAACGTAAAAACAACAACAACAACAACAAAAAAAAAAACGTCAGTCACTAGGGTAAAGGTAAAGTTGGGGGCATACGCCATAGCAGCGCGTGGCCTCAGTGTCTCATCTCCGTCGCATTGGCCATTGAGCCTGTGGTGGGGGAGGGAGCCCATTACCCCGGGACACAGGGCCAGTGTGACATCCGGGTGGGTGCCATTGTATATAAAACACAGCCGTCGCGTTTCCCTCCCCTCCCTCGCCCGGCCACAAAACTCTTGCCCCGCCATACATATATGGCTCTCCACACATTTATTCATCCAACTGTTTTCGTTGAAAGCCACTACAGGCCTCTTGCTGGGCCCGAAATAAAAATTTCAACGCCCCGCCCACTGCACCACTTTTAACTTATTATTCATGGTTTTCGGCACATATCTATGGGTGAGTATGTCACTGGCATACAGTACCTACAATTTCGGATCACCAGACACCACCTGGATGCAGTGGTTGTAGCATAAAATACCCAAATATGGGAAATAAGGCATGCAAATGGCGGCGGCGGCGATAATCTTGGTCCTGGCCTGGGTCTTGGGTCGAAAGTGATCTGCCCAACCCTGCTCGGCAGTGGGGTCTCTCCGGGTCACCCAGATCCTCTAAAATGGGTGCAAGTTGCGGTGTCAGCTGATCGGTTCCGCTAAATGGAACGCGCCAGATCACGACCCAGAAACGGGTTACGCTAAATGGAAGACGCTATTACATACTATAGAGTGCGGCCTGCAAGTGAAGCCTGCCTGAGGCCGTGCACGGGTGTGCCCAGTTCATCCCAAACCGACGACTTCACACACCTCACACCCACCCCGTTTCCTGACCCCAACATTCATTTGTGAGAAAAATGGAGACCACCATCATCTTCCTGAGAAAATTCTGCATCACACTAGCATAAAATTGTATATAACAATAATGTGCAAATATACATACGAAAATCAGAGTTAAATGAATAAGGAGTACACATTTTCTTGCATTTATTTCTCTTCAACTCCTTCGTACTCAGCTGGTTTTCGTCACATTGCTTTTATAAGCCCAGATCCTAAATCTGCATGCTTTTCTGCTTTTGATGGTGTAGGGCATGTCATGAGGTAAAAATATACATAGGCTCAAAATCACCTCCGAACATGAGCCGCGGCAGTGTCTATCCACTTACCACGCCTCTGGTAACTCACTTACGGGTGCTTGGAGCCGCGGTATAACTGTTGGCCTTACCACGGGTCCGGTAAGTGGTTGATGAATGCAGATTTACCGGGTGGGCGGAGATACCGCAATACTTACCAGACAGAGGTCCGGTAAATGGTATGATGAATCCAGCCCCTCTGCATGGTAGCAGTCATTACCATCGCCTCGATCCGCTTTCACAGTCGCTGTTTTCGTGGTATCGGCGACTCTACCAGTGTGGTGACAATCATGACAAGACGAAGGCACGTGAGTCGGCAGTGTTGGTATGCCGGAGCGGCGGGAAGTGTCAACATTACATCAGCTGAGCGGAGGGTAATGAAGGAGTAATATGAAAAATAAACGTACAAAAAGTAAACGTGAAGAATAAATATAAAGAATAACTGTGAAGAATAAGTATGATGAAAAAATGTGGAGTGTCTCGCTGTAATACACCCCTCAAATCTGCTGATAGCCTAATATTTCCTGGGCAGAAAAGGTGAAATAATGGTGAGAAGTATTAAAGTTCTCTTATATTAACAGGTATCACCAAGACAGACTCTTCACCTATATTAATTACATTTATTCATTATTCACACTTATTTAGCAGACTTCACATATATTCTTTAGTTAATATGGCTGATTTCGTTATATGTGTTGAATATCAACACCGTGGCTAAGATCTGGAGGTGAACGGAGGGTAGAGAAAGGCTGGTGGCTGCTCGATCTCTCTCCATGCTGAGACTTGTTTATTTCAGCGACAGGAACTTATACTGACAAACCCGAG
Source organism: Eriocheir sinensis (assembly GCF_024679095.1). Lineage (NCBI taxonomy): Eukaryota > Metazoa > Arthropoda > Malacostraca > Decapoda > Varunidae > Eriocheir > Eriocheir sinensis. The sequence goes on along the minus strand of NW_026112184.1, from coordinate 43,459 downwards.
AAAGGCAAATTTGTACCTATCTCAGTTCTACCAAGAATACAAAACTTGATTTACAGAAACTAATTGAAATTAATTATAATAAAGGAAAATAATGGATTCAGTAAATTCAGTTTAAACTGGTGGATTTATAAAAAGATATGTGGAGGAGTAATTAAAGAAACTGTACTGTACATGGGAGAATTAAATAACTTCTTCACTAACTTCAACATACTCCCCACCATAGAAGTCTAGCACTCCTATTACGTATGACAACTGTATTCCTGAGTATAAAGCATCAACCTTAAATTATTCATACATATCACTTGGGAAATACAATTCACAGCCTCCGAAACTAGTCTGTCAACTTGAACTTCAACTGAAGTTACAAGTCAAGTTTTCTAGGAACTTTAACAGACCTACCAGAGCGAGTACGAGTTTCAGCAGCTGTCTCAGGAAGTGGACTGGAATCTGAAGACTCCTGGACAACTGCATCAACTTCAGGTAAATCTTGGACAGTCTCATTAACATCAGTATACTCATGGATAGACACTTCCAAGTTATGTAACTTCTGAACTGCCCTATTTAGTACTCCTCTGGAAGTCTTCACATTTACACTTCTGAGAACACCATCCTGACCAGGGAAAATATCTACAACCAAACCCAGGGGCCATTGTAGCCTTGGAATGTTGTCCTCCTTCACCAGGACTGAGTCACCTTTTTTAATACTGCATCTTGAAGTGAAACCCTTAACAACTGGGGGAAATTGGAAATATAATCTGAGCTCCACCTCTTCCAAAATTTGTCTAAAGTCTGGTTTCTCAAATGTTCTCTATTCCTCAGATCTTGAGGGGAAATACAGGAAGGTTCAGGGTCCAACTCAGAGTGAGTACTAGCATTTTTGCCAATGAGGAAATGTGAAGGAGATAAGGGTGAAGCACTATTAGGTTCATCCCCAATATAAGTGATAGGTCTTGAGTTTACACTTGCTCCTATTTCATGTAGTACAGTCTCTAGTTCACTTCTGGAAATACACTTAACACTTAGAGTTTTCCTCATGGCAGATTTGACATATCTTATCAGACATTCCCATCATCCTCCCCACCATGGAGAACGGGGGACTATAAACTTCCAGTGTGGAGATATGTGACCATAAACCTTCTGTATTTGCCCACTGCAAGCAACAAAAGTTTTGGCATTATCTGAGTATATCACTGAAGGTAGCCCTCTCCGTGCAATGAATCTGCGTAAGGCAAGCATGCAATCCTCAACACTCATAGAGTCAGTGAGCTCTAAATGTATAGCTCTGACAACAGCACAGGTGATCAGTAAAATGTAAAATTTCTTAGAAGGAAAATCAGAGCAAAATAGAGGGCCAGCAAAATCCAGGCCAGTCACTGTAAATGGTGGAGCAGCTTTAACTCTCAGTTCTGGTAGTGGGGCTATTGGTTGGCTACAAGCTCTGGAGTCATGTCTCTGGCATCTTACACATTCCTTGATCACAGTCTTAGCAATTCTTCTAATTCCTATAATCAAGAAACTTTCTCTCAAGGTAGATACAATGGTAGAAACACATGCATGTTTAAGAAAAAGATGGTGTATCTTGACCAGTGGCTTTGCTAGGTGACATTTTGGAATTATTATTGGATGTTTACAGTCAAAGCTCAATTCAGCATTTTCCAGTCTACCTCTGATTCTCAATAAACCTTTATCATCTAGAAAGGGATCTAGATTAATCAACTTTGACCCCTTAGGAAGAGGCTTGTCACTTAGCAGAGCCTTAATCTTATGAGGAAACATATCTCTCTGTACATGATAAAACATCTTTACCTTAGCATCATCCAACTCCTTGGCTGAAAATGGACCAGAAATCTTATTATCAGGTGTTATACAATTATGTGTAACCTCAACACCCAAGCAACAACACGTTGAGCTTTACTAAAGTCACCCCACCTCTCAAACTCAAACACGGGTGGAGTAGGGTGTACAGTTACATGCGCTAGAGCCACAGTAGTCTTGTACTCCTCATTTGTACAAATTGATTCTGTTTCCTTTATACTGATACTAGGAGGTTCAGCTAACCAAGATGGTCCACACATCCACAATTTACTTGATACAATCTGATCACCTAAGACACCTCTAGACACAAAATCAGCTGGATTCTCATGTCCAGGGCAGTGATGCCAAGAACTTGGGGGAGTTAAGCTTTGAATTTCTGTGACTCTGTTTGCAACAAACATTTTCCACTTCACAGGGTCACCCTTGATCCAAGCTAGAGTTATCTGTGAATCAGTCCAGCAAAATACCTTGGCATTCATGTTTAGATGAAGGGCATGCTTCACAAAGCTTACTAATCTTGTACACAGTAAAGCCCCCATCAGCTCCAATCTGGGCAGAGTTATGGTCTTAATAGGTGCCACTCTAGACTTTGAAGTGACTAATGCAACCCTGTAGGCACCATCTGGTAAGCAGGTACGGATATATACACAGGCACCGTAACCTTTCTCTGAAGCATCTCCAAAGGCATGAAGCTCTACATCAGTAAGGCTATTCCATTTAAGAAAAGGAAAATAACATCTGTCCATCTTCCAATCCCTGAGAGATGCTGCACTCAGGACCCATTTTTCAAATTTATACTTCACATCCTGAGGCAATTTATCATCCCACTGAAGACCCAGCCTCCAAAAATCTTGAAAAAGTACTTTGCCAAACATCACAAAGGGATTGATAAGACCTAGAGGGTCAAAGATCCTGGCAATAAAGCTCAGCACGCTTCTTTTGGCATATGTCAGCTCAGTCTGGGTGTTTAATTCTAATCCTTCAAAAGAAAACTCATCAGAAGTGTTACACCACTGTAAGGCTAACACTTTAATACCTTCTTCTCCATGTACTTGATCAACTTTATCCTGAAACATGGAAGTCACTAATTTACTGTTTGAAACCCACTTAGTCAGAGGCATGCCAGCATGTGCCAAAACCTCGCAAGCCTCTCTAAATTTGCAGGCAGCTTCCTACACACTGTCAGCACCACTCAACCAGTTATCTACATACATATCCTCTTTCAGTTCTTGTATTACTTCAGTACATAGATACTTCTCTAAATGATGTTTTATTGTGGCATTCAATAGAAATGGGCTGGCAATGTTTCCAAAGGGAACCTGCAGGAATTTCATGTACTTAATCTCATCCTCATCTCTCAACAAAAAACGGTGTACATCTCTGTCTCGTCTTTTCACACACAACTGTAGAAAGGACTTGGTAACATCAGCAATAAGAGCAATAGGCCATCTTCTAAACCTGATCATCACTTCTACTAAATCTGGGTTGAGTGATGGACCCTTCAAGAAACAATCATTCAGTGAAATTCCATTATACCCACTGGCTGAGGCAACAAAGACAGGTCTCACCTTGGTGCTGTTACTAGTTTCCTTAAACACAGGGCTGTGAGGTATATAAAAGGTAGGATTCTCACAGACTATCTCATTACTAAGGATTTTCTCAACAATACCTTCTTGCACATAGTCCTCAAAAACCTTGTAATATGCCTCCTCAAGAATAGTGCCAAGGAGCTCTCAGGTCCTCTCTTCGCCGTCTTCACGTCTTGCCTGAGGGAGTGCAAGTGGCCTTCACTATGGAAGGAGGCGCGTGTGGTTCCGGTCCACAAGAAAAATTCGAGGTCCGAGCCCAGTAACTTCAGGCCCATCTCCTTGCTTTCTGTGGTGGGCAAGGTGCTGGAGCGTGTGATGGCTGCAGTCATCTGTCAGCATCTGAGTGAGAGCCATCTCCTATCAGATAGACAGTTTGGCTTCAGGCCTGGCCGGTCCACCGCGGACCTCCTCCTCCTCCTCTCCAAGGATTGGCAAGTCGCACTGGATGAAGGCCTGGACACACTCGTGGTAGCCCTGGATATTGCTGGAGCCTTTGACAGGGTTTGGCACGCGGGGCTCATTGAGAAGCTTCGCGCCAAAGGTGTCCAGTGTGCCCTACTGATGCTGCTCAAGGATTACCTCCGGGGGAGGACCCTTCAGGTGGTGATCAACGGGCAGTCATCAAGGCCTTCACCAGTGCATGCCTCAGTTCCACAGGGTTCCGTGCTTGGCCCAATCCTGTGGAACATGTATATCGACGATCTCCTCCGGCAGCTATCGGCAGTGTCAGCCTACGCCGATAACTGCACAGACAGCCAGCGCGCCGTCGAGGAAATCAACAGGCAGCTCAGCCTGGTGGAGTAGTGGGGAGAGGAGTGGCAGGTCACCCTTTCCCCGGAGAAGACGCAGGCCATGGTCATCTCACGGTCCCCAGACGCCTCTCTAGCAGTCTCAGGCCAGCTGCGTCTTGGAGGCAAGAGTCTGCCCCTTCAGGACCACATCAAGGTCCTGGGAGTGACTGTGGACCAAAGCCTGCGCTTCGACCTCCACGTCCGAGCTGTTGCCCGCCAGGCCTTCCTGCGAGTCTCTACCCTGCTAAGAGTAGCGGGATCCCTCGACCCACGGGGCATCCTCACTCTCTTCAAGGCACAGATACGACCGTATCTGGAGTACGGTGCCCTGTGCTGGATGGCGAGTGCTGCCACCCACATGCAGAGGCTCAACGCAGTTCAGCGACGAGCACTGCGTCTGGTGGAGGCCAGCGAGCACCTGGAGGAGTCGTCTGCCACTGTGACATCGCTGGAGCACCGCCGTGATGTCTCAGCACTGGTGGTGTGTCACAAAGCCCAGGTGCAGGAGGTTCCCCACCTCAGCAGCTTGAGGCTCCCTCCACGCGCTGCCCAGAGGTTCACCCGGACAGCACTCTCCGGTGACCAGCTCGTGGAGGTGCCTCGATCACACTCCAGGCAGCACCAGCGCACATATACAGCCAGGACCACACGCCTGTGGAACATGTTCACGGCAGCCACTCCCCAAGTGGAGAACATGAGCACGCAGCAGGTGAAGCTGGCTGCTCACAGGTGGCGTGAGGGACTCCCAAGTGCGCTAGTGCTATAAACTATAAATATAAAGTATTTGTATGCTTGTATGTTTCAACATTCGACAATTCAATTTGTCCCAAACACAGGCTTTTAGAATAATTATACCTAAAAAGTGTAATTTTGAGCCTCCTTTTTTTGTAAAAATTTGTTTAAAAAAAAAAACATCTTTATCTAGTTTGGCATGTAACTTATCTAGTCTCTTCATAGCAAGTTTCTCATTGTTGAGTAGGGCACTTTTCAAGGAGTCACTTTTCCATGGTAATGACACTTCATATCTGCTTTTAGCATATGAAACATTCTGTGAAAACTCTTGCAAGGCAGCATCTGACTCAAAATTATGATCTGATTCCTTGGACTGTATCCCTATAGTCTCTAAGTCCCAAAACTTGCTCACATCATAATCAGACACTTTAGAAATACATAACATCTGTGGATAGGTTACTGGTACCTTATAACTAGTGTCAGCATTCCAAGCCCCTGATAATACCCAGCCAAACAATGATCTTTGGGCCACTACGCCCCCCACTTGCACAGACTCATCAGACATTATGTATTTCCAGTAAGCATCCTGACCTACTAGGATATCTATATCCATATGGGAATCACTCTGATGTGGAAGGAGAGAAAGAGTGGCAGGTGGGGGGTAATTATGAGATTAGTAAGTCTCTGGGGAAAAGTCAGGTCAGGTCGCTCTCCACACCTGTAAGGGAGTGGAGCGTCGTCACGTGGAATATTGAAATATCAATAAATAGGATGGAGTGTAGCACTAATGTTTTGTGTATATGTGTATACATGTTTACTGATCGCTACGTCGAAAAGGTAGATACAGGGAAGAGGTAGTAAAATTAAGGGCAAACACTTATCCTTTCTGCGAAGCACAACGTCGTTCGCAAGGCTATCAGCACATGACACACAGCACACGATACTGTAGACAGCTCACAGTCTCGGCGCACAACAACACGGCACAACAATCACCGCACACAGTACTGTAGTCAGCACTTAGCGCACAGGAGGTTAGACAAATCGTTTGGCTAACAACACTTTGTAACAAGCGGCGAGTACTAAAGACGTCTGAAACAGCGTAACCCAATCCACGAGGATGGGAGCAGAAGCAAATGAGGTCCCGTGTGGCGAGGAGCGCGTAACCCCGTTACCTCTCGCAGTGAGGAGCGGGCGGAAACTGAGAGAGAGAGAGAGAGAGAGAGAGAGAGAGAGAGAGAGAGGTTTAAATTTGGCTGGGCGGTGACCCATGAACTCAACTCTGTGTTAGTACTTGACTTTAGAAGAGCTGATAATAAGGGGCTCAGAAGACACCATGAGGAGGTAAATTGGGGAACCTTAGGGTTAGATGAGGGCCAGATCTCAGGGCTGGAACCGGAAAGACAGGGGAATCATGTAGAAATGACCTACAATAATTTAGTGAGAGCAATTGCAGAGGGTCAGAGACAGCATATCCCTTACCAAGCACGTAGGAAGGAAAATAACGACCCTAAATTGATGACCCGCGGACTCAAGCATGAGATTGACTTGAAGAGAGGAATTTATAGGAAAATAAAGAAAGGAAAAACCCACCTCAGGGGTAGGTATGTTGAGCTAGCTAGGTTGGTGAACAAGAACCACCCGCCTAGCAAAAAGAAATTATGAGATTAGGGTAGCCAACGAGGCCAAGAGCGATCCCAAGGGCTTCTTCAAATTGTACAGAACGAAAACAAGGGACAGAATTGGACCGTTGAAAACAAACACAGGTGAGCTCGTTGAGGATGGAGAAGATATGAGTCAAATGATGAATGACTATTTCCTCTCAGTTTTCACGCAAGAAAATCTAACAACCATTCCGGAGAGAGTTCAGGTATATGAGGGCGAAGAGAACGACAAGTTGAGGGATTTGATTATCACTAGGCAAGTAGTCCAGGATGAGATTGGTAGGTTGAAGAAAAACAAATCGCCGGGCCCAGACGAAGTATTCCCACGGATTCTGAAAGAGTGCAAGGAGGTCCTCAGTGGCCCAATTACCGATATATTTAAGATGTCGGTAAATTCTGGGTATGTGCCCAATCAATGGAAAGTAGCTAATGTGACGCCGATTTTCAAAAAGTCAGCCACCTCAAATTATCGCCCAATTAGCTTAACATCAGTTGTAGGAAAGATGTTGGAGTCAATTATAGCCGGGAGCATTCGGGACCATCTAGAGAAGCATAGTTTAATTCATGATTCACAGCATGGGTTCACAAAGGGCAGGTCTTGCCTTACTAACCTGTTGTCCTTCTACACTAAAGTGTTCGAGGCGGTTGACAGAGATGAAAATTATGACATATTATATTTAGATTTCAGTAAACCGTTCGACAAAGTTCCTCATCACCGGCTATTACTAAAATTACAGCCTCACGGCGTAGATGGGAAAGTTTAGAACTGGATCAGGGCGTGGCTTAGTGGTAGGAAGCAGAGAGTGCAAATAAATGGTAAAAAATCTGTATGGGGCAGTGTTACGAGTGGAGTCCCACAAGGGTCGGTGCTGGGTCCATTGCTTTTTATTATTAACATCAATGACTTGGACACAGAAATTAGTAGTGATGTCAATAAGTTCGCAGATGATACCAAGATCGGTAGAGTAATCCAATCAGACAGGGACGCTAGCGTTCTCCAGGATGAGCTTAACAGACTATATGATTGGGCGGGGAAGTGGCAGATGGAATTCAATGTCGGGAAGTGTAGCATTCTGAGTGTAGGTAGGAATAATCCCTCACACAATTACTCCTTAAATGACACTCCTCTAAGCAGGTCTGGGCATGAGAGAGACTTAGGAGTACTAGTGAGCGCTGACCTCTTTCCTAGGCCTCAATGCATTCAGGCTAAAAATCGGGCAAACAGAGTACTTGGTTTCATCTCAAGGAGCATAAGCAATAGGAGCGCTGAAGTCATCCTCAAACTTTACTTAGCACTAGTTAGACCTCATCTCGATTATGCAGTTCAGTTCTGGTCCCCCTGCTATAGAATGGATATCAAGATGTTAGAATCTGTACAGAGGAGGATGACAAAGATGATTCAGGGGGTGAGAAACTTGCCTTATGAAGACAGGCTGAAGCACTTAAATCTACACTCTCTAGAAAGGTGAAGGTTGCGAAGAGACTTGATCGAAGTCTATAAATGGATGAAGGGCTTTAATAAAGGGGATGTCAATAAGATTTTGATAGTAAAAGAGCCAGGTAGGACGCGTAGCAATGGTTTTAAGTTAGACAAATTCAGATTCAACAAAGACATAGGCAAGAAAGTTCACCAATAGAGTGGTAGATGAATGGAACAGGCTTGGGAGCCATGTTGTGGGTGCCAATACCATAGATACATTCAAGAAGAGGTTAGATTGTAGCAGTCACCGCTCGAATTCCGTGCTCCTTCCCCTCAGTGACATAAGAAAATGGGGCTCTGTAAACACAGACTAAGATTATCAGTGTTTTCATGTAAAATGTTCATCGTCGATCCTTTACTCCCTCTGTCTTGTAGCGTCTTCAATGTTTAACTTTTCTTGTACTCGTTTATCTTTGACTGTCCGTCTATGTCCTTGTGTTGTCCACCGTTACACATTGTTCCACACATACACCAACACTTATACGTTAACCTACACAAACAACATTCACACAAACGCATACACAAACAAACACCTATCCTATGTGTTGTCCTTGTCGTAATGAGCTGTGTATGTTTTGTCCAATAAGTCGGTCTGTCGGCTCCCTGCTACGGGCCGCCTTTGGCAAAGGCCCGTGCTCCCTCTTGCAAGAGGGAGCAATCTTTACCCCCCCCCCCCCAATAAAGTAACCCTGGCGGATATGACTTTCTCTATCCATGAACCGATTAGCACTTAGAACACTAGCTACCACCAACAATTGGTGACCCTGCAGCGTTGCTATAGTTCAAGGTGGCTTATAGCCGGTGCCGTACCAAGGGCACTCTCTCCCAGAATAGAGGACCTGGGCAGGGTAACTTGTCCATTCGTCCGCCCTCTCCTGGAGCAAAAATCCTCACCTCCGCTCGGGGCTCGTGAGGCTGAGCACTCAGGTCGGGAGAAGCATTACGCCGTAGGCGTAGTTGCCACCTTCAGGGTTCTCCCCCGCCCTCCCCTAGGCGCCTTCTCCAGGCACCCTCTGTGCCTCCCCCAGGCACCCTCTATGCCCTCCTCCAGACGCCTTCTGCGTCTCCTCCAGGCACCCTTTGTGCCCTCCTCCAGACGCCTTCTGCGCCTCTTCCAGGCACCCTCTGTGCGCCTCTTCCAGGCGGGCAGCGCGGACAAGGGTCGGGAGGGGTGTCTCGTACCATGTTTGGAGGTGGCTGGAATCCTAGCCTGAGGCGGTGGAGGTCCAGCCGTGCCAGCAGAGGAGTTTTCGACGGTATGTTGGGTGGGCGGAGTCCAGTCGCTCGGGCATACCACGTGGCGGAGGGTAACCCCGCGGCCAGTTCGTTTGCTAGGTCACTGCGCAAGAGGTTGTTTGTGACGGCCCTGATTTTGAGAGTGGTGCTGGAGAAGCTGGGATGCACTATTTTATCGGTGTTTGGCTTGAGGGCTGCCTCCCGGGCGGCAGCGTCGGCCCTTTCCTTTCCCTGGATCTCGACATGGCTGGGGATCCAGTGTAAGGTGATTTTTCCTCCCCTGGAACGCATAGAGGTTGCCAGGTTGTGGATTTCTGTGATCAGTTTGACGTTGTCTTGGGGTTCGGGGTTGCGGAGCGTCTGGAGCGCCGCAAGCGAGTCTGAGAGGATCAGCGTGCTTGGAGTGTTTATTTGCTGGCAGTGCCGAAGGGCCTCAAGGATGGCGACAAGTTCTGCCTGGAGGGGTGAGGCTCCATCCGTTATCCTCGTCAGTGTTCTGTGTTCACCGATGACGTGCGCAGCTCCCGCCCTTCCTGTCTCGGGGTCGACGGAACCATCCGTGTAGACTGTTGTGGCATGGTCAGAGGAGAGGGGCCGGATGCGTTGAAGGGCCTCCTGCCTGAGAACAGACGGGTTTAGAAGGGCCTTCGCGAGTGGAAGCCGGGAGCCAGTGATGGCGGGGAGAGGAGGGTCCCACGGGGGAGGGGGCTGGTGTCCTTGGTGCGGGAGGTCTCTGCCCTTCGTGCGGACAAGGTCGTGTACCCCTGTCGTGAGGAGTGTTTCTCCGGCAGCCTGGACCCAGCTGGGGCGGAGGTGGAGGCGTCGGTCTACGGCTGCGGCAGCAAGGACCCGTCGAGGGGCAGAATATTCTTTCTCTGAGTGTGCCATTTTTGCGATTGACGAGGCGGTGAATTGGGTCACCCTGTGTCTGAGTGCTGGGGTGCGGAGCTCCGCTCGCAGGGTCACCGTCTTTGTCCACGGGGGGGGCGCCCAGAATAGCACGGAGGGCGGTGTTCTGCTTCGCTTCAAGCCTCGCCATCAGCTTCTCTGGAAGGGCTGCGAGGCATGGTGCGCAGTGGTCCAAGAGAGATCGTACTCCATGTGTGAAGAATAGTTTTCTGACCTTTGGGCTGGCCCCTCCTTTCAGGCCGCCAATGCTGCGGAGGACGGCTAGTCTGGTGTCCAGTCTTTCTCTTAGGTACTGGACCTGAGGGGCAAAGGTCAGTCTGGAATCTATCCAGACTCCGCGATATTGATAAGAGTTGGCCCACTCGATGGTTGTGCCTTCAATGATGAGGTGGCGCAGCACCGAAGGCCATTGCTTTTGTTTTGTTTAGGTTTACCTTGAGACCAAGCTCTTGGCATTTTCTGTATAGTTTTTCTAGGTCCGCCCCCAAGCTGCGCCTGTTTCTGTTTAGGAGGGTGATGTCGTCAGCGTAGAGGAGTAGGTTGGATCCTCTGGATAGTTCAGTGGTGGTGAGTGCTTCAACAAGGATGTTCAAAAGGAAGGGGCTGAGCACGTTGCCCTGAGGGGTGCCTCGCTCGTGCTGATGGTAAGGCGAGCGATGTCCTTGGAAAAGGACCCTCCCTTTTCTTTCCGTGAGGAAGTCTTGTGTCCACTGGAGGAGTTTCCCCCCAACCCCTTTGCCTGCAAGGAGAGCCAGTATGACCTGTTTGTCCGCTAGCTCGAAGGCTTTCTCCAGGTCTATGAAGACCGCCGATGTTTTCTGGGAGCTGGCCTGAGTGAGGAGGGTGATGAGGCATTGGGCGGTGCCTGATCCCTTTGTGTAAGCGGATATTGCCGGGTGTAGAGGGCCTATGGCCCACTGGAGGCGGGAGAGGATGATCCGCTCCATAGTTTTCCCTATGCAGCTGAGTAGGGAGATTGGCCGGAAGCTGCCCGGGTCCTTAGGCATGGGGATGGGGATAATGTCCGCTTCCTTCCATATGTGGGGGAGTCGCCCTACGTCCAGTGAAGCACTGAAGAGAGACAGGAGGGCAGCGTGCCCTGACAGGCCAGCTTGGCGTATCATGGTGTGCGTGATGCCGTCAGAGACGGGGGATATGTCGGCACCCGTCCGAAGCGCATTTTGGACTTCGTGCGCGCTCAGTGGTGTGTCAGTGGTGGCATTTCTGGCTGCTGCAGTATTGATGGCCGTTATTCGCCTATCCCTTTCGGCCTCGAGTTTTCGGCGGGTCGCCCGGGGGAGGTTAGAGGTGTGCATCCGTTGTGCAAAGGATGCCGCAAGTCGATCGGCCTCTGCCGCAGGGGTCGGGTGTGACGGGGGTCTGGGATAGGGACTTCCCTTGACACGGCGGATATTTTCCCAGATCTTTTTGAGGGAGGTGTGGGCGTCAATGGATCTGCACCATTCAGTCCACTTTTGTTCTCTTACCTCGAGCTTCACAGTCCTGGTGTGGGTGATAACATCGATGAGGATGTTTTTGTTGGCTAGTGTAGGGTGTCTTCTGTGGATTTTTCTGGCCCTGTTGATGATTTGATTTGCTTCCGCCACCCGGTCGTACCAGAACCAGTAATCGCGGTACGTCCGCGTAGGACGCGTCGAGAGGGGCATTGAAGCGTCAGCCGCTGCCCGGAAAGCCGCGGTGACATGCGCTGCGTGGGGGTCGAGGTCAGGAGTGTCATGGTGTGCGGTGGTTTGTAGTGGCTCACGGAATATGTTCCAATCAGCTTTCTTTACATTCCAGCGTGCGGGTAGGGATGGGGCTGGCGGTATGGGTGGAAGATGGAGGGTGCAGGTGGTGGCAAAGTGGTCACTGGCGAGGGTGGGGTGCACGGTGAAGTTAGCATTCGGCGTGAGCGGAGTGGAGATGAACATGAGATCAAGGATTCCGCCGTGTGTGTGTGTGGGTTCGAGGTCATTGAGGAGGGTGACTCCTTGGTGGAGCGGGAGAATGGTGCCAAGATGTCGCCCTGCAGGGTTAGTAGGTGAGGTTGAGCCGAGTATGGGGTGGTGGCAGTTGAAGTCACCCGCTATGAGTGTGGGCTGTAATTCCGCCGAAGTGAGTAGTTCACCCAGGTTGAGGTGTGATTGTGCTGGATTGTAGATGGAATAGAGGTCAAGAGGTGTGTCGCGGAGGAGGATTTGGACTGCCACTACGTCGACCCGTTCTCCGCATTGGGCTGGGTCCTCGATTCGCTGGGAGGGGATGGCGTGTCTGACGAGGACGCAGGAGCCGCGGGATCCTCCTCTGACTCGCGGGTTATTGTACGCTGTGTACCCTCTGAGTTGGACAGGTTTTGTGGCTGGAGTGAGGGTTTCTTGGAGGAGGAAGACGTCGACGCCTTCCCCTCGAGCTGCCTCTTGAAGGAGGTGGATTTTTCCTCGGGCGCCTTGCATGTTCCATTGGACGAGTCTGATGGTTTCTGGTGGGGGGGTGATGGGCGTGTTGACACCTGGGGTTCGTCAGTTGTGGTGGCCTGTGGGGGAGTTGTCACGGCTGGGGTGGGGGTCCAGCGTTGTCTCCGGTACGTCTCGCTCGAGGAGCTGGACGATCGTCACGACCAGGCCCTTGAGGAGACCTTTCAGTGTTGACTCCGTGATGGTGAGGGTCCCTTCTGGCTGCGGAGGCGTAGGGATCTGGGGCTGGGTGGCTGGCGGGGTGGTGCTCCCGGGACGGTGGCGCTGTTGCCTCTGAGGCTTGGGTTGTGGGGGCGGAGGGGCGAGTAGGGGGTGGGTGGTTGACGGGCCTTGTAGTGCAGGGAAGTCCTGACTCGGGGGTGTTTGCTGAGGAGGCTGTTTTCGCTGTTTCCCCCAGACGAAGGTACCTGGAGGGGCATCGGAGTGCTTTTCCACCCAGGCGGCTTGGTGCTGGATGCCCTTTTGGACTAGACGGCGGCGCTCCGGGCACCTCTTGTTCCATGCATGGTGGGTGCCCTGGCAGTTGGGACATTTCGAAGAAATGGCTTCCTTCCTCTTGAACTTCTGGAGGCACTCGTCCGTGGGGTGAAGGGCACTGCATATTCCGCACACTTGGTTCTTGAAGCATTTTCCGTGTGTGTGGCCAAATGAGTGGCATCTGTAGCATCTCGTTGGCTCCGGCGTGTATGGGCGCAGGAAGTACAGGCCCACTAGGCCCAAGTGGAGGCTGCTTGGTAGGGGGCCGTCGACCTCGATGAGGACCTGGGAGGTTCTCTGTCCGTCGCTGCGAGTGCAGCGCTCTGCAGTAAACACGTCGGGGTGATTGAGGAGGAAGGACAGGTCGTTCAGGTAGTATTTGAGGACTATCCCCTTCGTGTATCTTGTGGGGGGGAGTACTTTTTGAAGGGACACAGGAATGCCCTTCACCTGTGTGATGGCAGCTAGAGAATTCAGGGTGGCCGTGTCTTCCGGGTGTAGGTAAAAATCCCCTCTCGGACTCTGCCTCACTTTGCTGCAGCGAAGGGTGGGGTGTTCCGCTTGGAGGTCCTGCAGGAGTTGGAAGGTACTGGAGAAGCCTGGGGTGGGTGATAGTTTGATGTAGGGGGAGGGCTGCGCGGGGGTCGAGTGGCTTGGCCGATGGTCGATCGGTGCAAGTGCAGGTGCAGGTGGTTGCGGAGGCTGGGCCGGCTGGGTGGGCGGGGTGCTGGTTCGGGGTGTAGGTCTCGGAAGGGGGGCAGTGGCGGCGTTTGCTTTTCTCTCCTTCCATCGGTCTTTCTTTTCCTTCCCCGGGTCCTTGTATTCGGTCCATTCTTCGTCTCGCTGGGTTTCCGTGTCTATGGGGTCGACTTCGATCGCGTCACTCAAATCTTCATCTGGTCTTTTGCTGGGGGGAGCCACGGGGTCAAACTCGCTGTCGTCAAAGGTTCTCTTTCTTGGCTCGGCGCTCAGAGATCTTTGGATTCTCTGGAGTCTAGGGACCGGATTCTCGGTGAACGGAATTTTCCTGTTAGGGGCGGTACCCCCAGCCTTGTCCCGGGCCATGTGGTGTGGAGTGAAGGTGCCCACCCAGCACCGAGGAGTCAGGCCGGCCTCAACGGCTCGACAGCCTGCCCCTGGTGCGACGCAAGAACAACCCTCCCGTGAAACCCTACCTGTGGCCCAAGGAGCTCCTAGGGACGCCCCCCACACCTCTTACCGGTGTGGAGTCGGGACGTCAGTCCTTGTCCGGGTCAAAGTCCTATAGAGGTCAGTTTATGGAGACTGACAGGTAGCTAAGGTGTTGCCTAAACCTGGACCCGCACGCTCACGGGCTGCAACAGGGCATCGCAGGCTGTCCCTGCTTCAGGACATCTGGGGGCTTCTTAGGTCCCCCAGGTCCCTCACCCAAGGACGGAAGAAAAGGAAGGAGTTACAGTGGTAGGGAAAGCCTGTCTGAACCCTCGCCTTCAACAAGACGACAAGTAAACGTTCCGTAGGTCTGGGGGGTAGATTACAAGAATCCGGACCCGTGGGGGAACGCTACTTGCCGCTTGAAGGGGCAAATCGAGACAGATGTGGAGTGTGAAAATAACTCCGTAATAGGGAAGTCTCCCTAAGATGAAGTCAAACTCAAAGTCGGATTGCGGTGTGGTGTGCAAGGCAGAGTCCAACGTGGAGTCAAGCGCTGCTGGCAGGCAGAGCGAAGTCTTGGGCTGGAGCTGGAGCTGGAGAGAGCAGGAGAAGAGAGGAGGAGGTCCTTCCGCGGCGGCTGCTGGCTGGCGAGTGGTAAGTGGATGATGATGATAAAGGATTTACCCCCTAAAAAGCCCAGGGGGGAACCCGCCGCTGGCGTGCGGCGGGTGTGGGGAAGCCTCCGCCGCCGCCACAGCCACGAGTAAAAGCCGGCGAGCAGCGACGGAGGCACGGGCTCTCTGGGCAGGCGCCCAGCAGACACCCGTAGCTGACTCGTGCGAGCAGCCGACTGGTCAACTTGACCACGGAGGGGTGGCCCTAAGCGAGGATGACCCCACGGGTCCACCTCGCCTCCGTAGAAGGGCCACCCGGCTGCTCGCCCGAGGAGTGCTGGCGTTCCACTGGTAAGTGGATGTTTCAAGGATTTACCCCCTAAGAAGGGGGAACGGGCCTTCGTCTGTGCGACGGCCCGTCGCAGGGGGGAACCCGCCGCTGGCGTGCGGCGGGTGTGGGGAAGCCTCCGCCGCCGCCACAGCCACGAGTAAGAGCCGGCGAGCAGCGACGGAGGCACGGGCTCTCTGGGCAGGCGCCCAGCAGACACCCGTAGCTGACACGTGCGAGCAGCCGACTGGTCAACTTGACCACGGAGGGGTGGCCCTAAGCGAGGATGACCCCACGGGTCCACCTCGCCTCCGTAGAAGGGCCAACCGGCTGCTCGCCCGAGGAGTGCTGGCGTTCCACTGAGTTTTGGCTTGAGTTCTTGTATGTACAAGGCCTCCAATATTGGAAGTCGTCGCCTATCCTGGCAGGTATCCAGAATTTCTGTTTTCTTCCAGGGTGCTTCTTGTTATTGTCTCTCCGTGTTCTTCTCGAAGGTGTTTTTTGGGGGCTCCGGCAGATAGATGGAATGTAAGTCGCCGAGACAGTCTCATTGTCGTCATGCCGATATACGAGGAGGAGATGACTTCGCAGTTTCCTCTAGTGAAGTTGAACCTATATATGACGTCAGACTTCTGGGTTGTCTCTTTATCCGGGCGAGTATTGTTTTTCAGTAGGAGGTGGCTTGTTTTCTTATTTTTGTAGTATATTCGGAGGCTGATCTTCTCCTGGTTTGTGGGTTTTAGGTTGCGGTGCACTATCTGCCTCATGATCCTTTCTTCTTCCTTGTGTGCTGTCGAGAAGAATGCTCTGTAGAAGATGGTGATTTCTTGCTTCTTTTCTGTTGTTTTTGGATTGTGCCAGTTATCCATGATCTTCTTGGTGTGGCGGTTGATTTCAATCTCGCTGAAGCCGTTATTGAGTCGAACTTGTGTTGAGCGCTCTATTTCGCTGTGTACTTGTTGCCATGTGCTGCAGTGAGTGAGTGCCCTTCTGACATATGCGCTGATTGTCGAGTCTTTGTATCTTTGTGGACACTCACTCCTTCCATTGAGGCAGTGTCCGGGGTTTGTGGGCTTGACGAATACTTCTGTGTTGAAGGATTGCTCTTCTTGCTTTACGAGTATGTCCAGGAATGGGATGGAGTTGTTGACGCTCTTTTCTATTGTCAGCTTGAGGCTGGAAACTTCCTGTAGGCAAAGTCTGAGCCGCTCGGCGTCGTCGTCATTCTCGGTCTTGATAAATATGTCATCTATGTAGCGGCAGTATATATCTGGTTTGTCGAGCTTCTTGAATACTTCTTCTTCGACGCAGCCCATGAAGAAGTTTGCCAGTAATACTCCGAGGGGTGAGCCTATGGCTACTCCGTCAATCTGGCAGTACTTGTTTCCGCGTGGGCAGGTGAATGGAGCTTCTTTTGTGCAGCATTCCAGATCTCGTAGGGCAGCTTCAGGGATGTCGATGGGGGTGTTAGAGTTGTCATGGTATACCCGTTCGATGATGTAGTTGATGGTGCGGTTCAAAGAGGGATTCGACATCAAGGGAAGCAACTCTTCCTCTTGTGTTGCTGGTCTTCAGGATGTCGAGAAAATCTGACGATGCTTGTAGGTTGTGTGTGGAGGGTACGTAGGGGGTCAGGAGGCTGCACAGTTGTTTCGCTAGGTTGTAGGTCGGCGTCGGTATTTGGGATATGATAGGCCGGAGTTTGTTGCCTGGTTTGTGGGTCTTGACGTTCCCATAACAAGCCACCTCCTACTGAAAAACAATACTCGCCCGGATAAAGAGACAACCCAGAAGTCTGACGTCATATACAGGTTCAACTGCACAAGAGGAAACTGCGAAGTCCTCTCCTCCTCGTATATCGGCATGACGACAATGAGGCTGTCTCGGCGACTTACATTCCATCTATCTGCCGGAGCCCGCAAAAAACACCTTCGAGAAGAACACGGAGAGACAATAACAAGAAGCACCCTGGAAGAAAACATAGAAATTCTGGATACCTGCCAGGATAGGCGACGACTTCCAATATTGGAGGCCTTGTACATACAAGAACTCAAGCCAAAACTCAACATCCAGGCTGAGGACCTACAGGCCCTACCGAGCATGCGCCGACAAACAGGCAGCCATCAGTCATCGATGTGCGCGCACGAGGGACGCGGGACGAGCCAATCAGCGTCCCGCCCAGAGGAGAGTAGCAGCGAGGCTCCAGCTTAAAAGGAGCCGCGCGCCATCCGCCTCATCACCCTCCTCACTCAGACCAGCTCCCAGAAAACATCGGCGGTCTTCATAGACCTGGAGAAAGCCTTCGAGCTAGCGGACAAACAGGTCATACTGGCTCTCCTTGCAGACAAAGGGGTTGGGGGGAAACTCCTCCAATGGACACAAGACTTCCTCACGGAAAGAAAAGGGAGGGTCCTTTTCCAAGGACATCGCTCGCCTTACCATCAGCACGAGCGAGGCACCCCTCAGGGTAACGTGCTCAGCCCCTTCCTTTTTAACATCCTAGTTGAAGCACTCACCACCACTGAACTATCCAGAGGATCCAAGCTACTCCTCTACGCTGACGACATCACCCTCCTAAACAGCAACAGGCGCAGCTTGGGGGCGGACCTAGAAACACTATACAGAAAATGCCAAGAGCTTGGTCTCAAGGTAAACCTAAACAAAACAAAAGCAATTAGTCCAGCAGCTACTTCCTGTACAAGGCCAAATAAGGGATTTCGTTCAACACCCCCTACAGATAAGGTTTGGCTTGATAGGATCGTTGGGTAGACCCTCTGGAACACCCTTAGGTAGTTAGTGGTTTTAAATTGTGGTATCACTTAAAAAATATAGACCGATTTACAAAAAAAAGTGAGAAAAATAATTTTTGCGTAATCACTTCATTTTATTAACAGGAATCAGAGTTATTTTGGACGAAAAATACATGTGTTATATATCAAATGGTTCGCAATGAAATACTCTATCAGTACATGTATATGAAGTTTGGCTTCTACCTCACTTCTGATGAGGGTATTACGTGAAATGCAAGAAGAGTGGAAGAAAATGCTAGTTTTCCATTTTTGTATCATATTGTGACTACTTCTCCTTCCTTTCATATAAAACATAAATTGTTTCTTATGCCACCAAAAACTGCCCCTATTATTCTATTATATCTTGTGAAAGAATGAGCAACATACATCAATTATTATTACCGCAGGAAGAACGTTAGTATCAACAATCCATAGTCACTCCGCACACAAAATTTTTCAACACAGTTATTAACACTGGTATTAACAGAGTTATTCAATATCTTCTTCATCTGTGGTCTCATCAGCGACAGTTCTTTGATTTTCACACACTTCTTGGGCCATGCATGAACATGACTATGCATGGCATATTGTTTGCCCGGCATGCACAGTTTGCTCGTCGGCATGCAGACTTCCGGCAGTGGCAGACTGTTAGCTCGATGAGGCCTCTGGGTGCTGGATCTTTCGTCATTAGCACGGGTTGGAGTGTATTATCCTCAACTATCCAACCATGTCCAGAAGGTGGTGGTAAGTTTTGTGTTGATTCCAAAGCTTTCTTCCACACACGGGACTGATAATTGGCTCTGTTCATGTGCTGCAGCAAACTATCACTAGTTGGGGTAAGCTTTCATTTTCTGTCCCTTTTGGCAGAACAACCAGTATCTGACATCATTTATTTTTCTCCCTGCCTTTTCTGCTGTGGTGTAGACAGAACAAACAAAACCCTCACATGCTTCCGATGTGCTAGTAGAGAGTTGCAGTTCTTCTCCAAGCTGTCCAAGACTGCACTGATATTCTTTACTTTTGAGGAGAATGTTCAGACCCCTCTTCTTTCCCAGCCCTGAGAGGCCACTGTTAGAATCGCAGCCCGTTAGTGCATGGAATCCTGGTAAGGCTCTGCACAGTTGTGGTCCTAGATCTTGGGCAAGACTGTGGATAGGCAGATACCTCACTTTGTCTTTAGCTCCTGTTCGAAACCACAGTTCCTGGCAGTGTAGGTTGCTGTAGTGAAATGTGGACAGGACAGCTACATCTGTGTCCGGGGATTGAATGATTATTCTGCTGTGATCATATGATGCATGTTTGGCATGCAGTAGCAGCCGTGTGTCAGCCTCTTCGTGGTCTGACTTGAGGTTGGCTAGGTCTTCACAGTGCCCTTTTATGACTCGAACTGACCTTGTTGAATTTTTGAAACCACCACCGATGACAAGTTCTTGTCCATCAGGCAGATTATCAACACCCATTTGGCACCAGGTTTCTGCCAGGAATGCATTTAGGTTAACTTTGTTGTGTTGGTTGCTTGTACTTGGACCACTGCTTTGGGACTGGTGTGTCTGGACCTTGAATGTTGACCTGTAAGCCTGCAGATGCACCACGTTTCCTTCGCTCCCCAGCCTTGATTGACAGATCAAGGTAGCGGTCAAAGACAACATCAACACGCCGACATCCATTTTTACCAAGCGGTGCAATAAGCTGGTTGTAATATTTGGAAGCCATTTCACCGAAGGTCACTACCCCACCAAACTTTGTTACCTGTATCACTGCCATTGCATCAAAGAGGTGTGCTGAACACTTCCCACTGGCTATTGGTGGCGGATTTGGTTGAACTTGAATCCTTTTCTCCAACTCCGTAAGGAGTACGCCTTTGTTTGTCTTCCTTAGACTGCCATCAGGATGTGCAAGGGAGTATGGTACTGTTGCAAGTTCATAACTTAGTACATCTTTCAAGTCAATATCTCGAGCTCTTGCTGCAATCACAAGTCGACCAAAAAGGTCACGGTCAGCACTAAAAGTTAGTACCTTATTGTCAGCTGTTTTCACTGTTTTCTTCTTTGCTAGAGAGGCAAATGTTTTGATCTTCAGGTTTGGTATAGCATTAAAAAAATTCACGTTATTGGTATTTAGTCTCTGTTCAACAAAGTCCATCATCTGAGTAGTGCCGGCGTCGTAGGAATTCAGTAGGCATGCGGCAGCATCTGGCGGCATCACAACTCCAGTTGCAATGTTGACAAGTGGTGAGACACAATGCTCGTCCTCATCCAGGGAAAAGGGATCTGTCATCATCCCTGATGTTATGATCCTTATCAGTTTCTGAATATCTGCTTCATCTCTCTCAACCCTCTTTGATGCTCCTTCTCTGTGAGTACCCACACGATCTGAGTCATGTAGGCCACATCTCATTCATTGCTGTTGCTATTGCTGCTCGTTCATGCCATGTCAGAAACCATCGTTCCAGTGCTCCTGGTCTCTTACTAATGCCTACGATGCCACCACTTGTCTTGCTGTCGAGGTTGATGGATTGTTCTAGCGCCATGTCTGTCCATACCTGAGCAAATGGTTTGGTTGACCGACTTATGGCGTGGTTCCCAGACATGAACTCATGGTGTACATCAGGATGGGTCTTTGCTAACTGGTTCATATCGGCCAAGTAAACTGGAAGCCACCTGGAGTAGTTGGGACGATCCATTGAGAAGAAGTGAGGGGTCATTGCAGCAGTGGTTGATAGGTGGAGAAACCAGTCTCCTGTCCTTTCTGCCTTGATGAACTCGAGAAGTAGTTGTACCATGACCACATAGTCATTCCAGTAGGTGAATAGCTGAGACTTGCATTTTGCATCATTTTGAAATCTGGTGAGCTCTGCCTGGAGTGTCGCAAGTGCATCACACATTTTCAACATGGCGTCCTGGACATCTCTTGCATTTTCTAGAGCCAGCTGGCAATGAGTGGCTTCCTCAATAAGTGCCTGTTGATTCACATGAGTTCTGTTCTGTTTGGAGAGCCATTCCACAAAGGAACGCCACTGTAGTCGAAACATGGCTTCCATAACTATTTTGTGGGCCCTCACTCCACGGTTGTAAGATTTCCCCTTCAGAATGGCTGTGGTTACAGAGGAACCATAAATGCCAGACTCTACAATAAGATCCTCGATCCCAGACATTTCATACTTCTTCCCCAGCAGCGCCAGGTAGTTGATGGCAATGTGAAAACCTCCCATCCGTAGAACGGTATCTTCAAATTCTTCTTTCAACCGCCACTGTATCTCTTTCGCCTTCATATAGATTGCAAGATCGAATGTGATAACGCTATCCTTCTGACCAAGGCTTGCCATCATGGACTGCACAGCTTTCATGAGAGTGTAGACAGTGCTGAATTCAGTTGGAGAACCATTTATCATTGGGCAGTAACCAATGTTGGTGCTAGTGGGAACATTGGTGTGAACCATTGCTTGAAAGGCACTCCAACCAGGCACTTTCTGCTGCTCTGTGGGGAGCAGATCAACTTCAAACAGTTTCGGCGTCATTCTGACCAAAGCCCAAGCAAGGTCTACCTGAGAAGCAGCTGCATGAAGATTTTCAGTACATTTGAACCACTCTGTTTCTACCTGTCCCAAAAAATTGGTAACAGGAGGATGCTTTCCGTACGCACTGTACTCTTTCATGAGTTGACATATCCCTGTTGACTTGAGCGACCGGGTCCTTTCTGTGTGGTCGGCATAGACTGTCCTCATGGGTGCTGGACCAAACTTCCCTCGCTGGTAGAGGACCATAGTTGTAGCGTGAGTTGTTAGTTTGCCATCAAGTGTCTCTTCGTTGATGTCATTATTGTCCCCTGCAACTTGGACGAAACTGCCTGGGCGGATGTTTGATGGAACCACCACTCCAAACAAATCACTTTTGGCTAGAATCTCTTTGGCGAGACTAGTATCCATTACTTGTACCTTTTCATAAGAAACACAGTGACCCATTCTGTTCAGGATGGTGATTAGCAGCTTTGAACGTGTCATATGGTGGATTGCAAGGCCCAAGGCAGCATGTTTGGGCATGTTTGTGCAGGCATTAGTTGCACAGTGCATAATGTCCTGTGCTAGCATCACAACACGTCTTTCATCTGATGAGCTGCTACATTCAGGTGATGACAAATCACCCTCGCCTTCCTTGTCTGAATTTGTGATGATCCACCTTAGTAGCCAATAGAGTTTGTCTGGTATCAGTGACTTAGATTTGGTCAGTGATAAGTCTGAGATGTTAGGCGGCCTTAATGATATGCCTTGGCAGTCACTGATCTCAGACTTGATAAGCAGCTGTCTGGTACAGCAACTTTACTGGATCACCTTTATCCACAGCAGCTGCAGTTAGAGGATACTCACTGATTGTTGAATTGGATTGATAAACAGAGTTCAGGATGTCTTTAACTGATATGGAACTAGAGTACAGGAGCTCTGATTTAGTCCGATCATGAGGCTGGTGGAAGACAATGTCACCTCCAAAGAATTTCTTTAGTCTCAGTTTCAGTCGCTGACTAGTGTACCTTTCACCCATCACTCCCTGTTCCTGCAGCATGGCTTTGTATCTGATTAGCAATGCTGATGTTTCAAAAGCTTTTCCATGTTGCAGTTCCATGGTAATCTGATCAGCTAATTCTCTGAACACTGCATCATAAGTAGTTTCTTGTCCACCTTCATGGAATGCAGCTGACATAAGGTTGGCCTTGCTGATGTATGAAGCATGACAAGTTTTATGATACCTGGCTTCAGCTGCAATTAAGTCATTGTTGACACCACGTGTGACCCGCAGCAGATTATCATCACCCTTTGCGATGGCGGCCTGCATTATTGTCTCACATGCTTGGAATGTACTGACCCTGAACATCTCCTTCACCTTTTTGTGTTAGTCTTTGCAAAACAAACATTTGGTCCAATCAGTGGTGGTGCAGTGTCCCCTGGATACCCTGGTTGTCCCAGCTGAACCAGACAGTGTTGTTGATGAGAGTGAAATTTGCTGTTTGTATCGCAAATTCTCCTTACTAGTCCATTTTGCATAGCAATTTGAGTGCCATTTACATTAATATTTGATAAGATGTCCAGATCAGACTTCAATCGCTCATACACATCATCTTGGCGTAGTTTGAGGGCAGCAACTAGTGTTTGTATGGAGGATTTCTTAGGCTTTCTTAAGATTTCTTGTGTGCCCACCTGGCAGACAATGCACTTGTTGAAATCTGTCAGCTTCCTTCGTTTAGATGGTTTGAGATTCAGTTCTTCTAGACCCTCTACATTTGCCATTGCTGCAGCTCATTTAACCTATAAGAACAAAAGAAAAGTATACATTAACTCACCTACAGTCTGTAATTAATCCTCTATTCACACTATGTAAAATATGATAATATATGGTAAACAAAATGAAGTAAACAAAATATGGTAACCCAAAACATACATGCCTAATTTTATGTTTATATCAATGTTAAAAAGGTATTGATACAACTGAATAAATGTTGTACATCTGGAAGTAGTACTCGGTACAGAGAGACACCCAGATTTAAAGGTGCGGAGTGACTATGGATTGTTGATACTAACGTTCTTCCTGCGGTAATAATAATTGATGTATGTTGCTCATTCTTTCACAAGATATAATAGAATAATAGGGGCAGTTTTTGGTGGCATAAGAAACAATTTATGTTTTATATGAAAGGAAGGAGAAGTAGTCACAATATGATACAAAAATGGAAAACTAGCATTTTCTTCCACTCTTCTTGCATTTCACGTAATACCCTCATCAGAAGTGAGGTAAAAGACAAACTTCAAATACATGTACTGATAGAGTATTTCATTGCGAACCATTTGATATATAACACATGTATTTTTCGTCCAAAATAACTCTGATTCCTGTTAATAGAATGAAGTGATTACGCAAAAAAAAATTTTCTCACTTTTTTTTTGTAAATCGGTCTATATTTTTTAAGTGATACCACAATTTAAAACCACAAACTACCTAGGGGTGTTCCAGAGGGTCTACCCAACGATCCTATCAAGCCAAACCTTATCTGTAGGGGGTGTTGAACGATTCCTAAATTTCACGGACCCTGCTGCTGGACTAAATGGCTTTCGGTGCTGCGCCACCTGACTACCCCCTCATCATTGAAGGCACAACCATCGAGTGGGCCAACTCTTATCAATATCTCGGAGTCTGGATAGATTCCAGACTGACCTTTGCCCCTCAGATCCAGTACCTAAGAGAAAGACTGGACACCAGACTAGCCGTCCTCCGCAGCATTGGCGGCCTGAAAGGAGGGGCTAGCCCAAAGGTCAGAAAACTATTCTTCACACATGGAGTACGATCTCTCTTGGACCACTGCGCACCATGCCTCGCAGCCCTTCCAGAGAAGCTGATGGCGAGGCTTGAAGCGAAGCAGAACACCGCCCTCCATGCTATTCTGGGCGCCCCCCCGTGGACTAAGACGGTGACCCTGCGAGCGGAGCTCCGCACCCCAGCACTCAGACACAGGGTGACCCAATTCACCGCCTCGCCAATCGCAAAAATGGCACACTCAGAGAAAGAATACTCTGCCCCTCGACGAGTCCTTGCTGCCGCAGCCATAGACCGACGCCTCCACCTCCGCCCCAGTTGGGTCCAGGCTGCCGGAGAAACACTCCTCACAACAGGGATACACGACCTTGTCCGCACGAAGGGCAGAGACCTCCCGCACCAAGGACACCAGCGCCCTCCCCCGTGGGACCCTCCATTCCCAGCCATCACTGGCTCCTGGCTTCCACTCGCGAAGGCCCTTCTAAACCCGTCTGTTCTCAGGCAGGAGGCCCTTCAACGCATCCGGCCCTTCTCCTCTGACCATGCCACAACAGTCTACACGGATGGTTCCGTCGACCCCGAGACAGGAAGGGCGGGAGCTGCGCACGTCATCGGTGAACACAGAAGACTGACGAGGATAACGGATGGAGCCTCATCCCTCCAGGCAGAACTTGTCGCCATCCTTGAGGCCCTTCGGCACTGCCAGCAAATAAACACTCCAAGCACGCTGATCCTCTCAGACTCGCTTGCGGCGCTCCAGACGCTCCGCAACCCCGAACCCCAAGACAACGTCAAACTGATCACAGAAATCCACAACCTGGCAACCTCTATGCGTTCGAAGGGAGGAAAAATCACCTTACACTGGATCCCCAGATATGTCGGGATCAAGGGAAATGAAAGGGCCGACGCTGCCGTCCGGGAGGCAGCCCTCAAGCCAAACACCGATAAAAAAGTGCATCCCAGCCTCTCCAGCACCACCCTCAAAATCAGGGCCGTCACAAACAACCTCTGGCGCGGTGATCTAGCAAACGAACTGGCCGCGGGGTCACCCTCCGCCACGTGGTATGCCCGAGCGACTGGACTCCGCCCACCCAACATACCGTCGAAAACTCCTCTGCTGGCACGGCTGGACCTCCACCGCCTCAGGCTAGGATTCCAGTCACCTCCAAACATGGTACGAGACACCCCTCCCGACCCTTGCCCGCACTGCAATTCGCCATCACCAACACCCCTGTTGCACTACCTGCTCGACTGCCAAGACACAAACATCCTCAGAGATGGCATGGCTCCAGAGAGGGACCAACACTCCAGACAAAATGCAGCTGCAGCTATAATAGCACGCACCCCGGACGTCGTACTCCTCCAGCTCTGCGAAGATACGCCAACCCCCAGATAAGACCTGAGCTCACGCCCGCACGGCTATGGGGTGCATTCAACACTCCGTAAATGCGGACATGTTGACTCCCCATGGCTCAGGGCGGCGAGCACAGCTCACCGACCCACACCTCTGCAGGGCTCTAAACATAGCCCATCCAGTCACCGAACTGGTAAATATCAAAGAAGAAGAAGAAGATCCACTTACCATTCTCACCTCAACACCAGGGGAAGGAACATCTCTCTACTAGCTGCTGATGAAGGGTTAAGAACCCGAAATCCGGATCCAGCCAAATGACTAGCTACGGCGAAGTCATACAACTCCTATCAAAAGAGAATAGAACACTACTAAGACAAATAGAAAGTACATTGAAGAAAATAATAAACGCCGACCTAGCCATCACTTTTAACAAAACATATATATATATATATATATATATATATATATATATATATATATATATATATATATATATATATATATATATATATATATATATATATATATATATATATTACAGCAAAGGAGACAGCTCAAGGGTACAAAAAAAGGAAACAATAATAAAAAAAGCCCGTTACTCGCTGCTCCTAAAAAGAATCCAGGGAGGTGGTCGAAAGAGGGGTCAATTTCGTGAGGAGAGGTGTCCTAATACCCTCCTCTTGAAGGAGTTCAAGTCGTAGGCAGGGGGAAATACAGATGAAGGAAGATTGTTCAAGAGTTTACCAGCGTGAGGGATGAAAGAGTGAAGATGCTGGTTAACTCGTGCGTGAGGGATTTGAACAGTAAAGGAATGAGCATGAGAAGAAAGTCGTGTGCAGCGTGGCCGCGGGAGGAGGGGAGGCATGTAGTTAGCAAGTTCAGAAGAGCAGTCAGCGTGAAAATAACGATAGAAGATAGAAAGAGAGGCAACATCGCGGCGGAATTTAAGAGGTAGAAGATTATCAGTAAGAGGAGGAGAGCTGATGAGACGAAGAGCCTTAGACTCCACTCTGTTCAATAGAGCTGTGTGAGTGGAGACCCCCCCCCCCCACACACACACACACGTGAGATGCATACTCCATACGAGGGCGGACAAGGCCCCTGTATATGGATAGCAACTGTGCGGGGGAGAAGAACTGGCGGAGATGATACAGAACGCCCAACCTCGAGGAAGCTGATTTAGTGAGAGAGGAGATGTAAAGTTTCCAGTTAAGATTTTGTGTTAAGGATAGACCGAGGATGTTTAGTGTTGAAGATGGTGACAGCTGAGTGTTGTCGAAGAATAGGGGATAGGTGTCTGGAAGATTGTGTCGAGTTGATAGGTGGAGAAATTGGTTTTTTGAGGCATTGAAGGACACAAGGTTCCTTTTACCCCAATCGAAAATAATAGTAAGGTCTGAGGTTAAGCGTTCTGCAGCCTCCAGCCTTGAGTCATGTAATTCCTGTTGAGAAGGTCTTCTGTTGAATGAAGTTGAATAATGCAGAGTGGAGTCATCAGCGTATGAGTGGATAGGACAACTTGTTATGGAAAGAAGATCATTGATGAATGACAGGAAGAGAGTGGGTGATAGAACAGAGCCCTGTGGAACACCACTGTTGATTGGTTTAGGGGAAGAACAGTGACCGTCTACCACAACAGAGATAGAACTGCCGGAAAGGAAACTGGAGATAAAGGAACAGAGAGAAGGATATAATGCGAAAGAGGGCAGTTTAAAAAGCAAAGACTTGTGCCAGACTCTATCGAAGGCTTTCGATATGTCTAGCACAACTGAGAAAGTTTCACCGAAACGGCTATGAGAGGATGACCAAGAATCAGTTAAGAGAGTAAGAAGATTGCTAGTAGAACGCCCCTTGCGGAACCCATACTGGCGATCAGATAGAAGGTTAGAAGTGGAAAAGTGCTTTTGAATCTTCCGGTTAAGGAATGATTAAAAAGCTTTAGATAGACAGGAAAGTAAAGCTATTGGGCGGTAGTTTGAGGGATTGGAACGGTCACCCTTCTTAGGCACAGGCTGTATGAAGGCGCACTTCCAGCAGGAAGGAAAGGTAAATGTTGATAGGCAGAGGCGAAAGAGTTTGACCAGGCAAGGTGTCAGCACGGAGGCACAGTTTAAGGACAATGGGAGGCACTCCATCAGGTCTACAAGCCCTCTGAGAGTTGAGGCCAGAGAGAGCATATAAAACATCATTCTTAAGAATCTTAATAACAGGCATTAAGGAGTCAGAGGGGGGCTGAGTAGGAGGAATAATTATGCCCAGAATCGTTCAGAGTGAAGTTGTTGCAGAAAGTTTGAGCGAAGAGTTCAGCCTTAGAGATAGATGAGACAGCGGTGCTGCCGGCAGAGTTAAAGAGAGTGTAACTACGTGGTTGCTAGTTACGCGCCCACGCCTTACAAAGCTCGTACACAGCCAACACCGGCTGTGTGCTAACGCTCGTACTATGCAACTACGTAGTTGCTAGTTCCGCGCCCACGCCATTGTAACCTTGTACATAGCCACACCGGCCTGTGTTTAACGCTCGTACGGCAATCCTCCCGAGCTTATATATATGCCTGACTTGTGTAAATAAATCAGTTGATTAGGTATCACCATTGGTCTCACTTGTCCTCTCTAGATCACGGAGCTCCTGTTAGTAGCGACTTGTTACAATGGTGACCCCGGAGTGACGGCCTCGTCCCTTCGACCCTCGACATGCCGACCAAGGGCGGCACGCCGCCTCCCAAGCTCTACAGCCGCGGCAGCGCAGGTCAAGCTCCCGATCTTTTCGGTGATAGACCCCCCAACATGGTTCCGGCGGGCGGAGGTGCAATTCCGCCTGAAGAGAGTAACCAGCCCTACGACTCAGGCCGACCACGTCCTTGCGGCCCTCCCTGACGAACTCTTTCCCCGCATCTCGGAGTGGCTAATATCCAAGGGCGACTCGGCCATCGGGTACAGCGACCTCAAGAACTTCCTCCTGCAGCGGTACGAGTGACGCAGCTCTTGCAGCTTGCCAAGCAGCCTCCTGGTGACCAGATACCTTCAGACGCTCTCCTCGAGATGAAGGCACTAGGAAGACTTCCCCCAGCAGCCGACAAAACAGTGAGACAGCTGGACTTGCTTCGCGCCTTTTGGCTTCTCTGTCTCCCAGTATCCATTCGTGCAGTCATCCCCAACGTCGAAGAAATGGACGAAGACGACCTGCGGCAGATGGCAGACCGCCTAAATGATGCACAGGCTGCAGCGGGCCGCCACATCAACGCCGTACCCCTTGCCTCATCAACAGCAGCCCCGCCAGACGATGAGGACATCGCGGCAGTCAGAAACACTCCATCACGTGCCCGACAGCCGCCAGCACGACGGCACCCCAACTCACGACCACGCCAGCAGCAAAACAGCGGAGACTTTGCCGATGGCCTGTGCTATTTTCACGCTAAGTTCGGCCCTGAGGCTAGAAACTGTAAACCAGGTTGCACTTGGCCAAAAAACGTGTAAGACAGCCGCCGCCTATAGCGGCGACCCCAGGTGGCACCACGACCTCCCTCCTACACGACCCCGCAACAGACATCCGCTTCCTGGTGGACACCGGCGCCGGCCGCTCCCTCCTGCCAGCCTCTCAGTTGAGGAAGCCCCACCAACCGCAGCCCGATATCAGACTCACCGCAGCCAACGGCACACCGATTCCTACATACGACCGCCAGCACCTTGACATCCGCATTGGCAACCGTACGTACGGATGGAGCTTTCTGGTGGCCGACGTGACCATCCCTCTGCTCGGAGCGGATTTCCTGGCACACTACCAGCTCCTCGTCGACGTCTCCAGGAGTAGGTTGGTCGACACAGCCTCCCTCGCCGCCACCCCCATCGCAGCTGACCCGGATGACTTCACAATTCAGGTGATTGATGCCGCAGACGACTTTGCACACCTTCGCAACTCCTTCCCCGACGTATTCAAACTCGAGCTTCAAGCAGCGACCACAGGTTCCGGTCAAGCACGGGATCTGTCACCACATCAAAACGTCGGGCCCGCCAATGTTCTCCAGGTTTCGTCGGTTAGCACCCGACAAACTAGCAGCGGCAAAACAGACGTTCGTGGAGTTGGAACGCCTCGGCATCTGTCAAAAGGCACCAAGTCCCTGGGCATCCCCTCTCCACATAGTGGTAAACAAGGATAGCTCACTTCGCCCCTGTGGAGACTACAGACGCCTCAACATGCAGACAGAGCCAGACCACTACTTACTGCCCAACACCACCACTGTCACCTCCTTCCTCTACGGCGCCAAAATATTTTCCAAGATCGACCTACTGAAGGGGTACTACCAGGTACCAATGCACCCAGAAGACATCCCCAAAACCGCCGTCACCACGCCCTTTGGTACGTTCACCTTCAACTACAGTTGTTTTGGCCTTAGAAACGCTGGGGCCACATTCCAGCGGATGATGGACGGCATCTTAGGTGATTTGCCCTTCTGTGTCTGCTACATTGATGACATCCTCATCTACTCCTCCTCCAGACAAGAACACTTGCAACACATCTCTACAGTGTTAGTCCGCCTGCAACAAAACGGCATGGTAGTGCGTTATGATAAGTGCGTTTTCGGCGTCAAAGAGGTGGACTTCCTGGGACACCACCTCACTCCTGCAGGTGTTTCACCTCTCACAGAGAAAGTGACGGCAATCACGCAATTCCCCGCACCATCCACAGTCAAGGCCCTACAAGAATTAGTACATGGGATTGGTGAAATACTACCACCGCTTCCTGCCCGGCATCGCATCAATCATGGCCCCCTTGTACAGTGCACTCGCAGGAAAACCCAAGGATCTGACGTGGGGGGCCCCTCATGCATAGGCATTTTAGCAGAAGGCCAAGGAAGCTCTCGCCGCTACCGCCCTCCTCGCTTTCCCGAGCCCGGGGAAGCCTCTCCTTCTCACCAGAGACACCAGCAACATCGCCATCGGAGCTGTGCTCGAGCAAATGATCAAAGGGCAGCCCCGCCCCCTGGGTTTCTTCAGCCGTAGGCTAGAAAAGTCCGAAAGGAACTACTCCACCTTTGATCGGGAACTCCTCGCCGTGCACCAAGCTATTCGACACTTTCGCCATTTTTTCGAGGGTATTACCTTTACGAGACAAGCTGATGCATGGTCCTCCCGCTAGCGCCGCCATCTCTCTGCCATCGCTGAATTCAACTGGTCCCTTCGTCACCTGCCAGGCAAGAAGAACCCTGTAGCCGATGCCCTCTCCAGAGTCCCCATCGACGCAGTACAATTAGGGCTCGACTACACCCAACTCGCCAAGGAGCAGCAATAGGACCGGAGACGGCAGCTTGCAGAACCGCCATCACCTCCCTCACGTGGAAGGACATCCTCGTGGACGAGAAAGGTACCACGATTCGCTGCGACATCAGCACTGGTCGGCCGCGACCGTGGATACCAGCTTCTCTCCGTCGACATGTGTTCAGCCTCATCCATGGCTTGTCACATCCATCTCGACGTGCGACAGCACGCCTTCTGAAGCAGAAATTCGTATGGCACAACATCTCCAGAGACGCGAAGGACATGGTCCGAACCTGCACCGCCTGTCAAACCTCTAAATTCATCGACACACCGAAACGGGTTCCGGATACTTCCAC
This sequence comes from Eriocheir sinensis, assembly GCF_024679095.1. Lineage (NCBI taxonomy): Eukaryota > Metazoa > Arthropoda > Malacostraca > Decapoda > Varunidae > Eriocheir > Eriocheir sinensis. The sequence goes on along the minus strand of NW_026112184.1, from coordinate 12,168 downwards.
CAGCCACAGAGACGTTTTGGACATATCCACGTCGACGTTGTGGGTCCCCTACCTCCGTCAGAAGGACGTCGCTACCTCTTCAACGTCGTGTATCGTTCAACGAAATGGCCTGAAGCAGTACCCATGTCCGACGGTACTTCCGAATCCTGCGCCGCTGCTCTGCTCTCCGGGTGGATCACAAGATTCGGCATCCCCGAACACATCACATCCGACCGAGACACCTCTTTCACTTCCATACATCATACCACGCCCTATAACCCGGAAGCCAACGGCATGGTGGAGCGTTTCCACAGAATCCTGAAGGCTGCTTTGATGTCCCGATGCAGCAACACAACGTGGTTATCGCAGCTTCGCTGGGTCCTTCTCGGCCTTCGGGCGACTCCAAAGGAAGAGCTCGAAGTCTCACCAGCAGAGATAGTGTACGGCGAGCCCCTCGTGGTTCTCGGTGAGCTCTTCTCCGACAATCCCTCCAGCGATGGCATAAACCGACTTCGACGCATCGTCGGGAAGTTCGCCCCATGCAAACAGACTTACAAGCCATCCGAACACCGTTACGTCCCCCAGGATCTACATACTACGAAATACGTTTTTCTCCGTACCGACACCCACAAGCCTTCTCTCACGCCTCCGTACTCGGGCCCTTACGAAGTCATCGAGAGGAAGGAGAAAGCATTCCTGCTGCGGATCAAAGGCGCCGACGATTGGGTCTCCATAGATAGCCTAAAGCCAGCGTATCTTCAGGAAGACGATTTCCCTCCAGAACTGTTCTCCAGGCGTCTTCGCTGAGGGGGGTAGTATTGTAACTACGTAGTTGCTAGTTACTCGCCCATGCCTTACAAACCTCGTACACAGCCAACATCGGGTGTCTGCTAACGCTCGTACTATGCAACTACGTAGTTGCTAGTTCCGCGCCCACGCCATTGTAACTTTGTACATTTTTTTTCTTTTTTTTTTACAACAAAGGAGGCAGCTCAAGGGCACACAAAAAAAGAAAACAATAATAAAAAAAAGCCCGCTACTCGCTGCTCCTAAAGTAAAACAAAAGAGGTGGCTGAAAGGAAGATCAAATACAGGAGGAGAGGTGTCCTGATACCCTCCTCTTGAAAGAGTTCAAGTCGTAGGCAGGAGGAAATACAGATGAAGGAAGATTGTTCCAGAGTTTACCAGCGTGAGGGAAGAAAGAGTGAAGATGCTGGTTAACTCTTGCATAAGGGGTTTGGACAGTATAGGGATGAGCATGAGTAGAAAGTCGTGTGCAGCGGGGCCGCGGGAGGGGGGGAGGCATGCAGTTAGCAAGTTCAGAAGAGCAGTCAGCGTGGAAATATCGATAGAAGATAGAAAGAGAGGCAACATTGCGGCGGAATTTAAGAGGTAGAAGACTATCAGTATGAGGAGGAGAGCTGATGAGACGAAGAGCCTTAGCCTCCACTCTGTCCAGAAGAGCTGTGTGAGTGGAGCCCCCCCACACATGAGATGCATACTCCATACGAGGGCGGACAAGGCCCCTGTATATGGACAGCAACTGTGCAGGGGAGAAGAACTGGCGGAGACGATACAGAACGCCCAGCCTCGAGGAAGCTGATTTAGTAAGAGATGAGATATGAAGTTTCCAGTTGAGATTTTGAGTTAAGGATAGACCGAGGATGTTTAGTGTTGAGGAAGGTGATAGCTGGGTGTTGTCAAAGAATAGGGGATAGTTGTTTGGAAGATTGTGTCGAGTGGATAGGTGGAGAAACTGTGTTTTTGAGGCGTTGAAGGACACCAGGTTCTTCTTGCCCCAATCGGAAATAATAGTAAGGTCTGAGGCTAAGCGTTCTGCAGCCTCCAGATTTAAGTCGTTAAGTTCCTGAAGGGTGGGTCTTCTATTAAAAGAAGTTGAGTAATGCAGAGTGGAATCATCGGCGTAGGAATGGATAGGACAGTTCGTTTTGGAAAGAAGATCATCAATGAACAACAGATAAAGAGTGGGAGATAGGACAGAACCCTGTGGGACACCACTGTTAATAGATTTAGGGGAAGAACAGTGACCGTCTACCACGGCAGAAATAGAACGGTCAGAAAGGAAACTGGAGATAAAGGTACAGAGAGAAGGATAGAAACCGTAGGAGGGTAGTTTAGAAAGCAAAGATTTGTGCCAGACCCTATCAAAAGCTTTTGATATGTCCAGCGCAATAGCAAAAGTTTCACCGAAACGGGTAAGAGAGGATGACCAAGAGTCAGTTAAGAAGGCTAGGAGATCACCAGTAGAACGCCCCTTGCGGAACCCATACTGGCGATCAGATAGAAGGTCAGAAGTGGAAAGGTGCTTTTGAATCTTCCGGTTAAGGATTGATTCAAAAGCTTTAGATAGACAAGAAAGTAAAGCTATAGGACGGTAGTTTGAGGGATTGGAGCGGTCACCCTTCTTAGGCACAGGCTGTATGAAGGCATACTTCCAGCAAGAAGGAAAGGTAGATGTTGACAGGCAGAGGCGAAAGAATTTGACCAGGCAGGGTGACAGCACGGAGGCACAGCCACACCTGCCTGTGTTTAACGCTCGTACGGCAACCCTCCCGAGCTTATATATATATATATATATATATATATATATATATATATATATATATATATATATATATATATATATATATATATATATATATATATATATATATATATATATATATATATATATATATATATGCTGGACGTGTTACTTGGGTTCCATTTCTCAGTCAAGAGACTCCGTGGGAGGGAGATATGTAAACACTTTGCACAGCTTCTGTAGTTTAATATTCTTCTTTAGTAGTACACTTCACTTTGACTCTTCACTAACCACTAGCTTACTATGACTGGGACTGGCCCTCTCTCGCCCTCTTCTCCTATATATATCCAGAACAGTACAGTCTAGAATATTACAGTATATTTCAGATCATACAAGAACATGTAGCAAAAATATATGCGAGTTGGCAACACTTCCCGCCTGGCGCCTGGCCGCGCCCCGCGGGGCGCGGACGGCTCGCCTTGCTCCCCGCCCCTTTGCTCGTTTCTCCGGGAGCCTTCTAGAGGCCTATGGTCGCCGGGGGAAGCTTCCAGCACAACAATATATATATATATATATATATATATATATATATATATATATATATATATATATATATATATATATATATATGCCTGACTTGTGTAAATAAATCAGTGGAATGCCAGCACTCCTCGGGCGAGCAGCTGGGGGGTCCTTCTGCGGCCTGGTTATCCTCGCTTTGGGCTCCCCCGCAGCATCAAGTCGACCGGTCGGCTGCTCGCCCGTGCACCGCTGCGGGTGTCTACTGGGCGCCTGCCCGGAGAGCCCGTGCCTCCGTCGCTGCTCACCGGCTGTTACCCGTGGCTGTGGCGGCGGCGGAGGCGTCCCTACACCCGCCGAGACTTGAATTGCCCGTCCCCCCTTACAGGGCCGCCTTTTGGCCAAAGGCCCTGTCCCCCTATTATGGGGGGTAAATCTCAAGAAGTGTAAATAAATCAGTTGCTTAGCTATCACCATTGGTCTCACTTGTCCTCTCTAGATCACGGAGCTCCTGTTAGTAGCGACTTGCTACAAGAGGGGGGAAAGATGAAGAAGTGAACTTAGAGGAGATATTTTTGGCTAGGAGCCAGAAGTCTCTGGAAGAATTAGAGAAAACAAGGTTTTTACATTTACTATTAATGAAAGAGCTTTTGGTAAGTCGAAGAATAGATTTGGTACGATTCCGGGTATAAATGGAAAGATCATGGTTACCGGGAGTTCGAAGGCTCTGGTACTTTTTGTGAACTGCCTCTCTATCTTTGATAGCACGATAACAACCGTGATTAAACCAAGTCTTTTTAGCATGAAGAATAGGGAAAGTACGTGGAATGTATGCCTCCATTCCAGAGACAATCACCTCTGTGATGCGCTGGGCACACACAGAGGAGTCTCTCTCCTCGAAACAGTAATCATTCCACGGGAAATCAGGAAAGTGCATCGTCATGTCGTCCCACCGAGCTGAAGCAAAGAGCCAGAAGATTCGCCTTTTCGGTGGTCCACAGGATGTACAGGAGTGATAGGACAGGATACAGAAATAAGGTTGTGATCGGAGGAGGCTAACGGAGAGAACAGTTTGACAGAGCAACCAGAAGGGTTAGAGCAGTGGTTTTTAACCTTTTTCAATGTATGCACCCCTTTCAAATCAGCAGTCAGCTCTAGCATCCCCTGAATTGATGAAATACAATGTTAATGGCATGTGTAATAATAACAAAATCAAGTGTTCATTTTTTAATCTTAGCTGACAAAGCTTACAATCTTCCGTGACTCTCTCTTCTAGGCAGGGAAAATTTACCCAATTCCCCAGCTTTGCATGCCTAATTCACAAGCATAGCAGGGCACTATAACAGAAAACCTTATTCCCGATAACCGATAACTGATAATGAAAAACCTTATCGGTGATAACCGATATCCGTTAACTGGAGACTCAAATATAGACGATAACCAATAACCGATAGCCGATATAAATCCACAATTCCGATACTAGCTAGCGACAAGTCCGATAGGCTAAAACGATACTATATTGATATTTCAAATGAAGAACATAGATGAATTCAAATTTTCATTATCTGTATTTTAGAAAACTTATAAAACATGAACACCACACGTTGACATTTACCTATGGACGGTAATACTAGAAACGCCGGAACCAGTGTGTTATTTGGCGTCCCCACCATCAAAAGCTGGCGCTTTTGTTTACAAACAATGTTCTCTCGTGAACTGCGCATGCTCAGACCAGCAAGCGTAGACCTGTACACTCTCACAAAGCTTTTTAACCGTAATTAAGAGTTGCTGGAAGGCTGAATCAGACATACAGTACCACTACCATCATCCCCGCTGTTTTTAGAACGACACTGTACGAGTTGTATTTATATGTACAGAGTGTCGTTCTAGCAAAGGCGAAGATGGTGGTGGTGTATGTCTGATTCAGCCTTCCAGCAACTCTTAATGTGTTAAAAAGCTTTGTGAAACTGTACAGGGCTACGCTTACTGGTCTGAACATGCGCAGTTCACGAGAGACTAGTGTTTGTAAATAAAAGCGCCAGCTTTTGACGATGGGACACCAAATAATACAACACCGAGTGCCTTCAATACCATGGCATGGCCACAAACGAATATGGAATATCAAATTTGAGGCAGTGAATAATAATTTTTTGGGCAAAGTTAAATGATTTTACTCTTTGATATATTGATTTTTGAGTAACATAAAAAATAACCTAGTGATTTAATGTTGATAATCTAAGTATGAAATCTCTTCACCGAAGATATTTCATACCCCGAAGTTTTTTCATACAACACCGGGCCACGCATGCGCAGTAGGGTGGATACAACTTTTTTTTTCTGAGAGGCGGGAAAAAAGTATCGATTATCGCTAGTTTGGTTACAAAAGTAACGAAGATACCGATATATATATATATATATATATATATATATATATATATATATATATATATATATATATATATATATATATATATATATATATATATATATATATATATATATATATATATATATATATATATATATATATATATATATATATATATATATATATATATATATATATATATATATATATATATATATATATATATATATATATATATATATATATATATATATATATATATATATTTAAATAAGTAGCGGATGGCCAGTAACCCGATTTTGTTATCAGCGATAAAGTATCGCGATAACTTATCGCAATAACGCCCAGCTATGTATCACAAGGCAAGTGTTTCTTTAAATGCAGCCAATTTCTCGCTTGCAGTTACAATGTTAAATCCATTTCCCTGCAGAGAGAGATTAATTTCATTTAGTGCTGAAAACACATCAGCCAAAGAGGCAACCATTTGAACAAAACTGCGCTCATCGAAATATCTAGCCAGTTCTTGTCCCCGTCCACGGATAAATTGATGAATTTCTTCTTTCAGTTCAAACACACGAGATAGCACACGACCACGCGACCACTACCTCACTTCAGTTTGGTACAAAAGCACAGTGTGCTTTTGGCCGACTTGCTCACGAAGTGACTGAAACAATTGATGATTTACAGTACGGCTACGAATCAGGTTCACATCCGTAACACAAACATCCGAAGTTTTCTTCAGGTCTGGGGGCAACGTCCTTGCTGCCAGATCGTGACGATGAAGAAAGCAATGTGATTTTACGTTAGGAATTTCCTTTCTCATCAGTGCAGCAAACCCAGATTAGGTGTATCTCTAGTTCAGAACACTGCTATAGCAAAAAAGAAAAATCATTTATTAAAAAAATATAGTTTGCTTCAATTTTTCATGGACATCCTCGCACCCCCTAAAAACCTGACTCGCACCCCCTAGGGGTGCGAGCACCCCGGGTTAAGAACCACTGTGTTAGAGGTAATAAAGAGATCTATTATGTTGGACCTGTCTCCAAGACGGTCGGGAATACGTGTAGGGTGCTGAACCAACTGCCCTAGATCGTTGAGGAGAGCTAAGTTGTAGTATTTGTGGAGGCGGTGGCTGAATGGATAGCGTGACGGCGCCGCGTTCAGGACGACGCGAGTTCAACCCCCGCCCGGTGCCACCAAGCTGGGATTTTTCAGCCGCTGCCGAGTGGCTTAAAACTACCCACATGCTGTCCAGAAGACCACCTATCAACCCGGACTCTAGATTCTAGGATTAAAGATGAGCTCTGGGAGGGCAGCATGAGCCAATGCAAGATGGCGCCACTATAAACACTCGCTTGCGCCAGAACGGGCTGGGCCGACCATCAGGCCCCACCGGGAAGAAGCCTTGGGCCGACCATCAGGATCCACCAGGAAGAAGCCTGCCGGCGCAATAGGCCACAACATAAAAAAAAAAAATAAAAAAATGTTCACCAGGCTGGTCAGTGAAAGAGGATGAAAGCCAAAGCTGGTGGTGAACATTGAAATCTCCTAGGATTGATATTTCAGCGAGGGGAGAGTGGGTCAAGATGTGCTCCACTTTAGAGTTCAAATAGTCAAGTAATTTTCCATAAATATTAGGGTTAGGTGAGAGGTAAATAGTACAGATGTATTTAGTAATAGAATGACAATGAAGTCTTAGCCAGATGGTGGAAAATTCAGATGAGTCATGGTCGTGGGTACGAGAGCAAGTGATGTCG